>NC_056727.1:115076404-115236404 GCF_019279795.1 Protopterus annectens | reverse complement strand
CTAGGACTTGGGAGTAAGCATCCTCATTGGTCCTTTGTAAAGCTTTTTTTTCATGTTTTTAGCTTCTGGTATTTAAACTCTGCGTTTGAACAGGTTTCTGCTTGTTTGTATGTTGCGCAGCACGACGCAATTGTGTGCCATAACCAGAAAGAAAACAATTTTTCCCTTAGATACAGCTGTAGCACATTAGTGCAGCCCTCATCATTAGTAATTTTCAGGTCAGAGAAATACTGCTAGTGAGCTATAACCTATTAAAACTACCAGCACCCCCCCCCCAGCAGAAATAACCATCCACTGAGCTCCTCCTTGACTGATCTTTGAAAAGTCCCCTTTTGTGATAACAGTCTTCAGACTAGCACTATGGACAGTTGTACTTCCCTTGTTTCTTCTGCCAACCTTGTTGGCTTGCGTCTCTTGAGGCAGTGTAGCAATTGCCTCATATACACAGACAACCCTCTACTAATGATTCACTGTAGTACAGAGAGCGACGGGTGCATCTACACCAAGAATGTGGAATCCATGCACTCAAAACAGCAACACTGAAGAGATTATCAACCAATCCACCACTACTCAAACATAGTACAGTAAAGTCCCAGTTATCCAAAACTCAAGCAACCGGCAAGTTTGACTGGCTCACATACTGACATACAAAGCAATTTAAAATCTCAAAACAGCTCTCAAACAACCGGAAACTATACTTAACTGGCATCTAACAATCCCGATGGGTGCTTGTTAAGTGAGAGTTTACTGTACCATCACTCATACACATACTACGCATCAAACACTAAAATGAACATACACAGAAATTCTCTCAAAAGAACACTTAGAGAAACACCACAGACCTCCAAAACACAACTGCTACAACTAGCACAGTTCCCACAGCACCCATGGCGCATAGTAACACCAGTGTCTCACCTACCAAGTCTGTAAGGAGTAACACTCAAACACATTTTCTTGTCATTGGAGACTCAATATGGAAACACATGGATGCCCCACTCACCAGGCTGTGCAAGGAGAAAGTCACAGTCAGCTGCCTGTCTGATGCCAGGATTTGTCAGATCAAGCATGCACTCAGGTCTCTCAGCAGCAAGTACTATTATGATGGTCATAGCTCATGGTGGAGTGAACGACCTGAGACATAACTTGCTAGCCTTGAGCAGCATATTACCCTCATCTAGAATGATGCCACAGTATAAACACAAAACGACGGATTTCAATAAATGGCTTAATCTTTTGTGTCATTCAAAGGGGATCCAGTTCCTGTCAGCCTGGGAAGATATGGTTGGCAAACCTTGCTGCGTTGCCAGAGATGTTTGCACAAGGCACCTCTAGGCTTTTGGCTGCTGGCAAAGGCTCTTGCCTCCCCCACAGTGCCTTTTTTAGGCAAGGTCCGGATAACAAACTTACCAACATGAAATTTGCCAATCATAACAAAATAAGGGTCATGCTGCTAACCGCTAGCAGCTTAATCCAAACACTGCACACCCTGGAAGCACTTCTATCACCGAAGATGTACATTTTCTGCACAGTCACAGAAACATGGTTCAAGGCCTCAGAGTACCCCAACCTTGCAAGGCTACAATGCCTTCCAAATCTCAAAACGAATGTGTGAGAACCAAAGGAGGACGTGACGATTCCATCTGTATTAAAGACAAATTCACCTCCCGTCTAGTTAGACTGGACAACTCCATAAGTTCAGGTTACTGTGGCTAAGATCCCCATTTAAGTCATAGCCAGTTATAGATCCCCCTCCATGGGTCATGACACACACATACAAAGCCTACTTGACCAAACTGGAGACGATCCAAATATTGGTGAACATTCTGGTTAATGGGGATTTCAGTTATTCCACCATCAACTAGAAAGTCAACGCTAGCCCTAACTCGCTAGAGCAAAAGTTCCTTGACTAACTCAAATGGCCTGGAACAAATTGTTTGTATCCCGATAGGAGGAACGAACACAGTAGATCTGGTCCTCACTAACATGTCTAACAGATGTATGTATTGCTGCAACTGTCGGACTCTCATTAGTTAAATGTGACCACAAATCAGTCACCTTTGAGCTGGCACTAACACCACAATTCACAAAGGGCACAATCAGGCTAAAAACCTTCACCAAGGCAAATTATACCCTGCTAGGTGAAGGTATAAATGCATTCCAAGCCCCACCCCTGCTAGAAGTGGTAACTACACTAAAGCCCCATACAATCACTTAACATAAGTGTATAGGCTTGGCTGTACCAGAAAGAATCAGAGCCAGAGCCCAAAGTAAAAACAAGCTGCCATGGTGAACATCCAGCATCAACGAACTTAACAATAAATACAAAACGTTGCTGTCCAAGAAAACAATGGCAAGGCCCCCAACAATGGAAAAGCACCCTCCCTCAGCCTCAACAGAATAAGACAACTTGTCAAATCCTCTAAGGGCTTCTTTGAGAAAAACTTGACAAGCACAGCCAAAGATAACGGTAAGGCTTTTTACAGTTACATACGTAGCCTAAAAGATAGCACCCAAGCATGTGCAGAACTAGTGACCAATGGTATCACACACACCGACCCCAGAGAGACAGCAAGCCTGATAGCTGATAGGTTTGGCAACAATTTCACTGCCTTATCCCCTCCAAACTCATCACAAACCTTCTCCCAAACTTCCCTCCCACCCCACATATCTGAAGAGCAAGTCATTAAAGCCTTGTCCAAGGCAGAAAACACAGCCTCTATGAGACCAGAAGGCATCCCAGTTTATCTTGTAAACATGCTACAACACAAACTAACATCACCATTAAGTGCACTTTTCAATCATAGCCTAACCACAGGCTTTGTTCCTAAGGAATGGAAAACAGCAACAGTTATTCCCCTCCACAAAGGTGGCCTAGCAACAGACCCAGGAAATTACAGACCCATAAGCCTTACCAGCTTCATCTATAAAGCCATGGAACAATTCATTACGAACCTCATACATAGACATAGGTGACCTCCAAACCCTGGATCATACCCAATTTGGCTTCGTAAAGGGCAGATCCTGCCTGTTAAATCTGGTGGATTTCTTTGAAAATGTGACCAGGGGCTATTGACGAGGGCAAATCTGTGCACACCGTATACCTCTACTTGGCAAAGTCTTTCAACACAATCCTACACTCAGGCATTACCGATAAACTTAGCAAACTGATGTAAATCCCTTTATTGTAAGACGGGTTGCCAACTGGATTACAAACCAGACACACTATCAAAGTGCGTGACTCCACATCACCTAGCAGACCTGTCACCAGCAGGGTGCCACAGGGGTCAGTGCTGGGCCTCCTGGTGTTTGGTATATACTTCTCAGAAGTTCGGGTCAAAACTAAGGGGTTGTGGCTGACCAAGCCTGCAGATGACTGCAAACTGGGCATAATTATTAAATCTCCAAATTATGTCAGTATACTCCATGAGGGTCATACACAGACCAATGACTGGCATCTTAGTCATGGTCTCAAACTGAATGCAAAGAAATGAATCCTCATTCCCTTCAGCACAAACAATGTCCCTTCACACTATCAAAATCAACAATGGCCCACGTACCCCCGAAGTGGTAAGGGATCTGGGATCACAAGTTGACCGCAACCTTAACTTCAACTACCACGTGACTTCCGTAGTAAGGAAGGCTTTCTATGCAGCACACTTGATTAGCAAAGGCATAACCCCGAGAGCAAGAGGGATTATAACCCCTCTGTACTCATCACTAATCTGGCCCAGAACTGCTGAGTGTACAACACCCTGTTCGGCATGTACCGTACAAAGCACCTGCAGAAATTGTTAAGACCTCAGAGGTTTCTAAGAAGATCAAGGGACTCCAGCATGTGTCTTACACAGACCGACTAACGTCCCTGTCACTATTCCCTCTATCGTATAGACTTCTTAGGGGAGACTTATGCCTGGCATACAGAGCAATCTCAGACCCAAACCTAATGAATTTGCTGCATATCTGTAAAACAAATGGGAGTAGGGCTACCAGTTCCAGATACCTAAATATGGACTACGACTTAAATAGGACATGCCGGAGGGACAGATTTGTCTCCCAGCTACTGCTGCGTCTTTGGAATAGGCTACCAATTCATGTGAAACAGAGCACCTCTATGACACTGTTCAGGAGAAACCTGGACAAGTGGATAGGGCAGTGTAAATTCTTACCGGGAACAGCACCCACAACCCTCCTGGACAAATTGTTTTGTGGTTCACACAACATAAGCAAAAATGTTATGTCTGTTAAAAGCGCAATCATAACAGTGCACGGATTCCTAAGAAGGCTAACATGAAGAAGACAGAGTGTAAATGTTCTGTTAAATGATGAACTGCTAGTCAGCATGCTGCATTAGACACTACTTGCAAATGCACTAGTTCCTGTCCTGCCGTTTCATTTCCATTCTGCCTGGCAGCTCTCCAGTACATTCCTTTTTATTCTTAATGCAGCACTCCAGTGGGATTCAAGACCACTTATTTTCACAACACACAGTTTTAAGACTTTCCCACATTCTCAGAGTCATCACAGCCTTTACCAGCAAAAGACTTATGCTGCAGTGTCTTGGCTTAGATGTAAGCTCAAAACTAAAACAAGCTGCTGTAACCATAATGACTTTAATTGCATTTAAAAACTTGTATCAAATGAGCCCATGAAACTTTTGGTACTTAAACTGTCTGTATTAAAATGCTAAAATATAAACCAAGTTAAATTAAAGACAGCCTACTGCTAAGAAGTGCTATAAACATGAAAAAATTATTAATTTCAAATCTGACCTCAGCTGTTAAAAGGGATGTATGTGCCTATTTGACCCCCACCGGTTTACAAAGTTCCAAAGAACATACAAATGTGACAACAGCAAGACTACGAAACTATTTATGGGACCCTCATAAAATGTTTGAGAAACTAGAAAGATTTCAGTCATTCACCCAAAAAGATGAACAAAACTTTCCAAGCAAAAAACAACACTTTTTGGTATACTAAAAAATTTGAAATGGTACTGACAAGAAACCATGACAGGTTCCTTACTATATACAAAAAAAAAAAAAAAAAACATACAACCTTGGATTTAAAGACTGGAATTAATGTTGCCACTATATGCAAATTCATTTTGCCACTATGTACGGAAGCATTTATTAATAACTGGTATTTTTCTTTACTGATAAGGTATCAGTATTAACTGTCATTTCGTACATTACAACAAAGAAAGAAATCTTGAAATTTAAACGAGTGGCACAGCTGTGTAATGCCAGCAATAAAATGTATGTATACGGTAACATTAAAAAATAAAAATCTACATTTATTATAAACCCTGTTCAAACCCACAATTTCTCCACTTCATTCTGTTAACTGTGCATGTGCAAGAAAAGACAATATGCATGTTACCATTAAAAAAGGTAGTAAAACATACAATGTGTATATATATTTACACACACACACATATATATAGATGTGTGTGTATATATACATGTGTGTTGTACAAGTTTACTAACAGACAGGGCGAATGCCTGTGAAATCAGTGTAAGTGTCCTGTTTGAAGAGTGTTTGAAATATTGGAAGGAGGATGATTACACGCATAAGGGCAAGTTAAGAGTGGGTCTTGGATACGAATACTGAAACATTCATATATATACTGAAAGCTTCTACATTAGGAGGTGGGGAGTGCCTATGCAAGTGTTTGTGGGTTTGGGTTATATATTTAGTGTTGTGTTGCTGCATGTGGTGCGTGTCCAAGATGGTTTTATGTAGTCACAGTGTTACAGAAAAGGTTTTTCTAAAGATAAGGTGCATGGTTAGATTAAGCAGGCATTAATATTTGCACCCAGCCCCACCCTATTAAAGATTTCTAACCATAACACTGCACCTTACCTTTGCCTGCATATGTAATGGGGTTTAGGTGATCAGAACAGAAAGGAGAAAGAGAGAGTTTTCTTCTGGAACCCCCACCCGCTAAAATTTTGATTTTTAAAATACTAGCATCGATCATCTATGAATCCGTGCTTGTGCATTTTGCTAAATAACATATATAGTGGATTACTATTAGGTCGCCAATCCTAACAGACTAGTTATGTGTTCAAGACATGGATGCCAAAAAATTCACCTTGATAGCGAAGTCTGAGAAGTGAATCTTTGCATCATATCAAGAACATATAATAATAGGTTAAGATCGAAGAACAGATTGTAATTCTTTGTAGTGTGTTAGAGCTTTACTACAAGTTGTAGTGTTTTACCAGATTTCAAGATTGTATAATACTTGGCAAGTCCACATTTTTGCATAATGTCCAGATTTGTACCTCAGATCATGTTGCTCCTCATAAAGTCCATGATTTTCGGACTAATTAATGAGGGCTAAAGTTTTAAAATTATTAAAATTTCAGATTTCATATCCTTCAGAAAATGCAGGGAAACATTTTCTGTTATTCTAGCAACTCTCTCAAGTTTATAACAGGAAGTCAGGACATGTTACCAGTAGAGACAGTAGGCAAAAACAAATCTTTTATTCTGCCCAGTCATCTGCTACTCAATTGTGGCAAATTACAGTGCCTACCACTAGATACTACAATAACAATTTAAACAGGGAGTGCTTAACTTTTAGTTATGTACTTACCATAACTTTAGATGTTTGGGATCCATCTCGCCTACATTCTGTACTGATGGGTTCGGAGCCGATCCTCTGCTCCGACTCGGCACGCTTTGCTATAGAGCAAAGCCTCTTATTGGCTGAGCTATTCACTATCCCAGGATGCACCACCACCACTTCCCCAGATCTTGTTTGTCCGCACACATGCACACATACATAACTGTTTATATAACATTGCCAGATGTTTCAAGATGAAACAATAGAACTCGGACCGTCCGATCTCTTCTGATCTCCAAGGCAGGGGGAAGGAGGGTGGGTTATTAGGAATGTAGGCGAGATGGATCCCAAACATCTAAAGTTATGGTAAGTACATAACTAAAAGATGTTATGTGATCCTATCTCGCCTACATTCTGTACTGATGGGACAGCGTCCCTAGCACCTAATTCCTGGGTGGCTCACTGGAAAACACTCCTGAGCACTGTGGAACCAAATGAAGCTCGCCCCAGAGATGCCACATCCAATTTGTAGTGGGAAATGAAGGTGTGCGGGGAAGACCACATAGCCGCAGCACAAATGTCACTAATGGCAAGCCTAGAATGGAATGCTATAGAAGTAGCCATAGCTCTTGTAGAGTGAGCTTTGACTGAGGTTGGAAGCACTTTATTAGAAGAGGTATAAGCTTGACTAATACAGTCCCTGATCCATTTGGCAATAGTGACCTTTGTGACGGCTTTGCCCAATTTATTATCCGAAAAGGACACAAACAATTGATCCATTTTTGTGTTTGTTGTGTCCTGTCTAAATAAAAACGCAATTGCCTGTGAACATCCAATGTGTGGAAGATGTACTCCGCTTTGTTGGAGTACTTTGGGAAGAAAACTGGAAGTTCTAATGACTGTTGTAGGCAAAAACTGGAACAAACTTTAGGGACAAAGGATGGGTTAGGTCTGAGGGATACTCTATCTTTATGAAAAACCAGGTACGGTGGATTGACAGATAGAGCTTGAAGCTCTGAAACCCTTCTGGCAGAAGTAATTGCGACCAGAAAGGCAGTTTTCCAAGAAAGAAGTTTCAAATCACATGTTGCTGCCGGTTCGAAGGGGGAGGAGGTTAAGGCACGTAATACCACATCGAGATCCCACGGAGGAGCAGGATGAGAAATCGGAGGTCGTAAAAGTGCAGCACCTTTGATGAAGGCTTTACACAATCTGTTGCTCATTAAAGGTGGGTTTGTAGATTCATGAAAATTGGAAATAGCTGCCAATTGGACCTTGATGGTAGAGACTGAAGAACCTTGATTGAATAGGGAGGTTAGAAATTTCAGGACTTCTGAGACCGGAACAGTGATGGGATCCAGACCCCGGAGTTGAGTCCAAATAGCAAATCTCTTCCATTTGCTAGTATACAATTTCTTAGTGGCCGACTTATGGGCCGATGATAAGATATGTATGACTTCCGGGTCTAAAGTATGATTCCTGACTATAGTCGGAAGAGGAGGAGCCAAGCTGTTAACTTCAAAGTGTGAAGGGACTGATGGAGTTGTCCCGACTGATGAACTAATAGGTCTGGGATCTGATCCAGGAACCATAGACCGTCCAGTGTATATTTCCGAAGATAGGGGAACCATACCTGACAAGGCCAGTAAGGGGCAACTAAAATAATTTTGCTCCCCAAGTGAGACACCTTTTGGATTACTCTGGGAAGGAGGGGAACTGGAGGGAAGGCGTATAGCAAGCCGGTGGGCCAAGGATGGGCTTAATGCGTCCATAGGACTCTTCCCCCAGAGCTGGAGTGAGAGAAAAGAACTTTCTTCTGCACTTCGCGTTCAGCGGGGTTGCGAAAAGGTCGCAACAAGGAGTTCCCCATCTGCTGAAGATCTGAGTTGTCAGTACATCATTCAGAGACCACTCATGAGGAGAGAGAATAGTTCTGCTTAGTCTGTCGGCTATCACGTTGGATTTCCCAGGGATATGAGTCGCTACCAGAAAACGTTTGGTCGCCACTGCCCATTCCCAAACTCTCATGGCCTCTCTGCAAAGGGGGTAGGATCTGGTCCCTCCCTGTTTGTTCAGATACCAGACTACTGACATGTTGTCAGAGTGAATGGCAATTACTCCCCGAGGGAGGTAATCATGGAGGGCTTGAAGAGACAGAAACACCGCCCTCATTTCTAGAATGTTGATATGAAGAAGACTCTCGTTGGGTTGCCAATTGCCTTGGACTGACCTGCCCAGGTAATGCCCCCCCACCCTGTCTGGGAGGCGTCCGTCGTCAATGTGGCCATAGGAGGAGGTGGAACAAAGGGTCGTCCCTGATCTAGATTGGAGGGCACCAGCCACCAGCGAAGGTCCTGTTTGCAGGTTTCTGTGATCCGTATGGGGTGACTGAGGGGAAGATCTTGAAAGGACCACTGTGTCGATAGGAGCCACTGGAGAATTCTCATATGCAATCTTGCTAAAGGGACTAGGAGAACCGTGGCCGACATAGAGCCTAATAGCTGCAGGACCATCCTGGCTGGAGCTTTGGATCTGAGAAGCAAGGCTCGGACTTGAGCCTGTATAGTCTGTATCCTTTCTGCAGGAAGATAGACCCGCATTTGGTTTGAGTCTATCTCTACTCTGATGAACCTTATGCGCTGAGATGGCAGCAGCACAGACTTTGGCCAATTGAAGGTGATTCCAAGGGAAGTGCCTAATGATATGGTGGCTTGTAGGTTCTGCGATAGTAGACGCCTGGAGGTGGCAGTTAGGAGCCAGTCGTCCAGATACGGAAACACCTGGAATCCTAGACTCCTCAGGTGAGCAGTCACGACCGCCAAACATTTGGTGAACACCCTGGGGGCTGTGGTGAGACCAAAGGGCAGTGCGCAGAACTGAAAATGACTGTCTCCCAGGCTGAAGCGCAAATGTCTCCTGGACGCCTGATTTATCAGGATGTGATAATAGGCGTCCTTGAGATCTATGGAGCACATCCAAACACCTTTCTCCAGCAGTGGGAGAATGGATTGTAAGGTGACCATTTGGAACTTGGACTTTTTGACAAATCGATTTAGGATGCTGAGATCCAAAATGGGCCTCAAGTCCCCGGTCTTTTTTGGCACCAAAAAGAATCTTGAGTAAGTCCCTAATCCGATCTGGTCTGCGGGGACCGGTTGGATGACTCCTTTTTGAAGCAGCTTTGGGATTTCTAAGGCTGCAATTTTCCGTTGACTGGGTGGTGGGTCCGGGATTTTCTTGGACAGCGGTGGAGGGTGTGAAAAGGGGATGACGTAACCTCCGGCTATGATTCGAAGCACCCATCGGTCCTGAGTGATTCCTTCCCAGGCTTTTAGGTGCCTCGAAAAACGACCCCAGTCGGGCAATCCTTCAGGGATTGTGGAAGGCTGAAGAGCCACGAAAGGACTCGCGGTCTCCAGTGTTGCGAGGGCCTCTGCCGCCTCTGGGACGACGTCTTCCAGAAAAATTTCCCCCTCTTCTGCCTCTAGAAGGGGGATCGTCCTGCTGTGAGGGATAAGACTTCTGGGATTTACGGAACCACATTTTCCCTCCTCTTTTAGCCTTGGGGTAAGGCCGAAAGGGAGTGGAAAATCGTACCCCTACGGCAGTCAAAGTCTTACCTTCTTGCTCACAGCGGGTCAATGTGTCCTTTACCTTGGGTCCAAACAAAGAGGACCCATCAAAGGGAGCGTCGGCAAAGGAAGACTTAAAGGCTTCCGCAAAATGACACAAGCGGAGCCAGGCTTGCCTCCGTAGAGCAACACCCGTCCCCGCCGCTCTACTCGCCCCCTCGGCTGCATATGAAATGAGCCTCATGGACGAGTTTGATATCGATGACAGCGTAGCCAACTGAGAGCCAACCGTCTGGGCCAGCTGCTCAGGTAGGTTACCCAAGAGGGTATCTGAAAGCTCCTTTATCAGATCCCTCTGAAATCTGGTGAAGTGCGCCAAATAGTTCAGGGACCTCAAGGTAAAGGCCGCTAAACTGAGGGTGTGCTTCCCGTACCGATCCATGCTTCTAGACTCCTTATTAGGAGGATGGATGGACGTCGAAGCCTCTGCTACATCTTGTTGGGTAGCAGATGCCACCACCAGGGCATCTACAGCCACACCTTTGGTCAGAAACTCCTTCTCTGGGGGTGCTGATAGGAATTTATTTGGGCGAGCAGGCACTGGTTCCACAGAGTCTGGATGCTCCCACGCCCTTCGACAGATCAAATCTAGGAGCTCATTGAAGGGCGGAGACACCCAGGAGGCGGAGGGCTGAGCCCCGAAGGCCTTGAGGAACACCGACTAGTCAGCGGAAGGGGGTTTGGAATGCCAGCCGCCTCGTTGTTTGAGGGCTTCCAAGATGTCTGCAAAGGAGACATCATCTGAGGACGACTTAGGGGACCCCTCCGCATCATCAAGATCTGTGTCCGACGTGAGAGACTCATTGGGGGAGTCTACGTGCTTCCTCTTGCACAGTCTTTTCCTTGGGGGTTCCTCCGAAGAAGCTTCAGAGGGACCTCCAGGAGGGGGGGAAACCCCACTGGGGGTGACCTCAGGCCCCGGGGCTCGGCTGTCTAGCGACAGGGGGACTACCAAAGACCCAGTCTCCATGTGTAGGGAAGGTGCAGGTGAGACCGTGGAGGTAGCCAAAGAGGATTTGGCCAACGCACTCCTCATGGCCCTGAAGGCCGGACCGCCAGAATCCTGGGAAGGTCCAACCCCCGGGGCCACAACAGTAGACGGTACCCCTGCAGCCGACGCACCGAGAGGAAGGCTAAGAACCGAAAACATCGGTCCCGAAGTGTCCCCACCGGGGCCGACCGAGGAGGCCCGTGTACCGAACTCAGACTCTAGAGCCGGGGTTCACCAGCACCGGCTCCAACGGTGCCGAGGCTGTTGGAGGAGGAACTTGAACTACAGCCGAATGGGCTGGAGCCGAGACTAATTTCTGGAATACAGGAGACTGAAAAAGTCTTAGGAGCACCCTGTCGATGTCCGAATCCGACATCTTGGAAGACCGGGAGGAGACCGATCGGGTCCGAGCTGACTTCTCCATCGGTTCCGAAGGACTGGGGGACCGGCTCCGAATGGACTCGACCAATATTGGTTCCGAGGGAGATTCCACAGCAATTTTCCTCGGTGCCGATGAGGGCTTCGGCGCCGAGGGGGAAGTGTCTGAGCCAGTAACCCTCATCGGCTCCAAAATCAGTGGAGCCGATGAAGGTGACCCGCCTCTCGAAGCCCCAGCCATCGGCTCCGAAACCAGAGGAGTCGAGGCTGGAGGCATCGAGGCAGACCGTTCCGCCCTCGGCTCCGAAGTCCGTGGAGCCGAAGGAGAAGCCTGCCTAGGTTTCTTAGTTGTCGGTTCCGACGGGCTGGTCGGAGCCGACTATTTCTTTTTCTTTGCTGGAGAGGGAGAGGAAGATAAGGCCTCTTCAAAGGAGGGCTTGATAAGCCCTTTTAAGATCAATTTATTCTTCCTCTCTTGAAGGACCCGAGAGGAAAAGGCGTGACACACGCTGCAGGACTCCTGGAGATGTTTGGCGCCTAAGCAGTAAACGCATAAGAAGTGATCATCTGTGATGGACATTTTATAGTTGCATCTCGTGCACTTTTTAAACCCAGAGGGTCTATGCTCCTTAGACATAATTGTATACACTTTGCCCAATTATTTGTCTGAGAAAAAAAACAGTATATATATATATATATATATATATATATATATATATATATATATATATATATATATATATATATATATATATATACATACATACATACAAACACAGAATAATGAAGAATTTTTTTTTTTTTTTTTTTTAAACAAGAGCGCAAGCCCAACAACTAAACGTGTAACAACAACAAGAGAGAGCCAAGAACCTTCTAACTTAAACAGGTACTTGACCTTAGAAACGACAAGAAAAACTCAATAAGAACGAGGGGAAGGCCCCTCTAACTTAAACGGAAACCTTTCCCTGTCTAACACAAAATTTTACCACAATTTCTCACAAAAAACACACATATACACACTAATAGCTGTTAAAACAGCTTTTGGATAAAGACTTTGGAAATTTCTGACAGAAACTTTCAGAAAAAAACAGCACTTAGCTCAGCCAAGTTCGAGACCACGTCCTAGCTTGTAAGCGGCAAACGAGATCTGGGGAAGTGGTGGTGGTGCATCCTGGGATAGTGTATAAACCATGTATTATTGTTATAATTGTGGAGCTTTTCTCCACAGGCCTCCACTGTAAATGGACCTTGTCCAGTCAGACTTTCCCGGTAAACAAATGTAAAATAAAATAAATGAAGTACTGGCTGTGTACTACACGTGACAACAATCTCTCGTATTTTCCATATGTCTGGACTATAAGGTAGGGTTGCAAGACGGAAGCCTTTTCTTACACAGAAAACATCCATGCCAGGCTAAAATTTGCAAAACAATACATTAAGCCTCCTAAAAGCATGTGGGAAAATGTGTTATAGTCTGATGAGACCAAGGTTGAACTTTTTGGCCACAATTCCAAGAGGTACATTTGGCGCCAAAACAACACTTCGCATCACCAAAAGAACACCATCCCCACGGTGAAACATGGTGGTGGCAGTATCATGTTTTGGGGTTGCTTTTCTTCAGCTGAACTGGGGCTTTAGTCAAGGTGGAGGAAATTATGAACAGTTCCAAATACCAGTCACTTTTGGCCCAAAACCTTCAGGCATCTGCTAGAAAGCTGAAGATGAAGAGAACTTTCAACACATCAATGACCACAAGCATACATCCAAATCAACAAAAGAATGGCTTTACCAAAAGAAAATTAATGTTTTAGAATGGCCCAGCTAGAGCCCAGCCCTAAATCCAACAGAAGATCTGTGGGGTGACCTGAAGAGAGCTTTGCAAAAGAGATACCTTTGCAATCTGACAGATTTGGAGCACTTTTGCAAGGAAGAGTGGGCAAATATTGCCAAGTCAAGATGTGTCATGCTAATAGACTCATACCCAAGAAGACTGAATGCTGTAATTAAATCAAAAGGTGCTGCAACAAAGTATGTTTAAGGGTGTGCACACTTATGCAACCAACTTAATGTACGTTTTTTATACTTTTTCCCCTAACAGATGTTTGTTTTTCAATTGAATTGTACAGGTTACAGGTCACATTAAAAGGTGGGAAAAGTTTTGAAATGATTTATTGTCATCTCATTTTTTTATATCACAAAAACCTGGCATTTTAACAGGGGTGTGTACACTTTTTATATCCACTGTGTGTGTGTACATTATATATATATATATATATATATATATAAATAAAACACACACACATATATATATATATATATATATATATATATATATATATATATATATATATATATATTCACTTCAAAACACTGAAAACACATACCTTACCCTAAACTAAGTTTAAACATAACTCATAGCACCTTCCACCAAGTGAAAGTTAAGTGCAATCTTGGAGTTGATATATATAAGTAGCAGGGGATAGGGTGCAGGGGGGCTTGCCCTCCTGCTTACACTTGGTGGAAAGTGCTATGATTTATGTGTTTTCAGTTTTCAAGATTTTGAAGTTTGTATTTTGAGTTTTCAGTGTTATGAAATGAATCTATCTATATGTGTGTGTGTGTATATATATAATATATTAATATATTATATTCATAATCAATTATGCTAAAAATATTAAACAGGAAACCACAACCTGACACACTGTTCAGTGATTTTAATCTAACTCCACAAAAAACAGCTACACAAACTAAGCGCTTTCACCATTAAAATGGCATCATCACAGCAAGTTGAAGCCATACACATATTAAATACCCACATCAATTAACCCTTGACCAATAAAAGGGAATCACAAAACTAAAAATATGCTCCAAGTCTGCTCCCATGACATCGGAGCCGATTACACAGTCTACCATTTCCAGGGCTGTTCTCAATCGGCTCCACAGACCATGGGGCCGATGAGACAGCCTCTATAACTGCACTACTGTTCTCAGTCGGATCCAAACTCGTGGTACCGAGGAGATGGTTTCTACCACTACAGTACTACTGTCAGTTGGCGTCTAGGTCCGTGGAGCTGATGAGACAGATTTTACCACTAAATACTGCTCTCCACTGGCTCCGAGGATTCGGAGTCGATGAGACCATGTCTGCCACTTTAATAATGCTCCCCGTCGAAATCCGTGGAGCCGATGAGACGAATTAAAACACTTGCAATACTGCCCCAAGTTGGCTCGAGGTCGGAGCCAAAGAGACCGACTACACCTATGCGTAAAGAATGATGGCGAGATAGGAGTACTTAATATCTGCAACTTCAAAGGTCTGCTCTCATACACCTCCACGGATCAGGGAGTCAGAGAGACAAATAGTACAACTTCGATACCGCTCTGTCGGCTCCGAGACCGTGCAGCCAATGAGACTGTTTAACTCACTTGCCATACTGCTCTAAGGTCATCGGAGTCGATGAGACCGTCTGCACCACCAAATACTGCTCTCCTTCGGTTCTGAGGTCTGTGGAGCCAAGGAAACAGTTAACTCATGACTAGAATACCGCTCTGAGTTGGCCCTAAGATCTGTGGAGCCAAAGAGGCAGTATATCCCTTGAAGGAACCTGTAAAGTAAAACGAATTATAAAAAGAAGTTATGTACTCACCATAACGTTCCATGTGAATTGTTCCATCTTGCCTTCATTCATCACTGATGGATTCAGAGCTGATCCTCTGCTCCGACACGGCCGACTAGCAAGCTCAAAGTTCTCCAGTAGCTCGAGACCCCACCCCTTATCCCATAATGAACTGCTGGAATTACCTCAGATCTTGTTTGCTGCATACCATATAAAAGCACAATAATTATTCTGCCTAGGAATGAATACACATTGAAAAACCAGGATGAAGATAGCCTCCAGGTCAACTGCCAGCCAGGAGGGGGAAAGGAGGGGGGGGGGGGCGTGAGAATGAAGGCGAGATGGAAAAACTCACATGGAACGTTATGGTGAGTACATAACTACTTTATGTGAAGTTATTCAATCTCGCCGTTCATTCATCACTGATGGGTAGCATCCCTAGCACCCTGATCTTGGGTGGCTCATGGAAGCACACTCTTCAGAACTGTAGAACCAAATGAAGCCCTGTCCCTGGAGGCCTTATCCACTTTGTAATGACTTATAAGAGTGAGAGGTTTAGACCATGTGGCTGTTGCACAGATGTTATCCAAAGGCAATTTGGCTTGAAAGGCTGATGAGGTAGAAACTGCTCTGGTACCTTACTAGACAAGGGCATATTATGACAAGCATATGTATAGGCGATACAATCGGACAGCCACTTAGACAGGGTTGTTTTAGCAACTGGTTTACCTTTCCTGGTCTCAGAAAAAGACACAAAGAGCTGATCTGATTTCCTAATGTGTCTTGTTCTGTCCAAATAAAATCTGAGTTGTCTATGAACATCGAGTTTATGCAACATATAGTCCAATTTGTTGGTATGATTAGGGAAGAAAACGGGCAACTATGACTTTATTAATGTTAACCTCAGAACATACTTTGGGCAGAAAGGATGATTTGTCCTGAGAGATGCTCTGTCAGTATGGAAGACCATGTAAGGGGGCTTGATGGAAAGGGCTTGCAGCTCTGACACTCTATGGGCTGAAGTGGTGGCTACTAAGAAGATAGTTTTCCACTACAAAAATTTTAGTTCACAAGATGATGCAGGTTCAAAATGAGGAAGAATGATACGAGAGAACATAAAATTCAAATTCCAGTGGGAATAAAGTGTCTTCACTGGAGGCCTTATGTGAAAGGAACCTTTCAGAAAAGCCTTAGACAATTGGTGAGCCATAATATTCAAACCATCAATTCCTAGTTGGAAATTAGATACAACAGCTAATTGTACTCGCACCGTAGCCGCTGCTGCTCCTTTGTTGAAGATTTCTGTCAAGAATTGTAAGATAGAAGATAATGGCGCTTGATAACGGTCAATTTTGTGGGAAGAAGACCAGATGAAAAATCTCTTCCACTTACGATACAATTTTCTGGTGGAAGGTTTATGTGAAGCCAACAAAATCTGACTAGTGTCATGAGAAAGATTATAGAGCCTGGCTATGCGGGGAATTGGAGAAGCCAAGCGGTTAGCTTCAGTGTCTGCAATGATGGGTGAGGATACCCTGACGGATGTGTCAACAAGTCCAGGACTGGGTCCAGGATCCATGGATCTTCCAGAATATGATGGTAAAGAAACGGGAACCAAATCTGCAGAGGCCAATGAGGGGCTAGAAGGAGGATTGTCCGTCCCAGTGACTTTGCTCTCTGTAAGAATTTGGGTATCTGGGGAATTGGTGGAAATCAGGGCAAAATATCTTCCACATTTGTTGATGTGACTGGCGAACAGGTCGCAGGAAGGCTGGCCCCATTTGCAGAAGATCCTGTCTGCAATCTCTTGTTTGAGGGACCATTCGTGGGGCAATAAGATTGCTCTGTTCAGTCTGTCCGCTATGACGTAGGATTTGCCCAGGATGTGCATTGCCAAAAGAAAGTGCTGGGATGACAGTGCCCACTGCCATACTCCGAGAGCTTCTCGGCAAAGGGGATAAGACTTGGTCCCGCCTTGTTTGTTCAGATACCAGACCACTGACATGTTGTCCGTCTGTATTGCAATTGTCCCTAGAGGAAGAGAGTCCTGAAAGTATTGCAATGCTAGAAGTACTACTCTCATCTCCAGGACATTGATATGCATACGTGATTCTTGATCTGTCCATGTGCCTTGGGCAGTCTTTCCCTGAAAAAGCCCCCCTCACCCTATTAGGGAAGCGTCCGTGGTCACAGTGGTAACTGGAGGGGGGAGCATGAAAGGGCATCCTATTGTGACATGAAGAGATGTCAACCACCACTGAAGATCCTTCTTGCAGGAATTTGTTATCAGGATCATGTGACTCATTGGAAGTTCTTGGTAAGACCATTGCGTGAATAGAAGCCACTGAAGGATTCTCATATGCATCCTTGCCAATGGGATTGCTAGAATAGCTGCCGCCATTAATCCTAGAACTTTCAATACCTCTGCTGCTGGTGCTCTGTTCTTTGATATCAGGGACATGATGTGTTGGCGAAGAATAGAGATTCTTTCTGGCGGAAGGCAGAGAGTGGTGGTTGGCATGTCTAGTTCTGTCCCTCTAAAAACAATATGCTGCGATGGCAACAAGGCAGACTTTTCGAAGTTGACTGTAATTCCTAGCTGATCGCAGAGTGTCAGAGTAGCCTCTCTTGCTTGAAGAAGTTGATGCCTGGTGGTGGAGTAAGGAGCCAGTCGTCTAGATACGGAAACACCTGAAATCCTAGTGTGACTAAAGGGCAGAGCTCAGAATTGATAATGATTGGCTCCCAGACAGAAACGCAGGTGATCTCTGGATGGTCTGGCCATCTTTATGTGGTAGTACGCATCCTTGAGATCGATCGAGCACATCCAATTGTCCTTCCCCAAGAATGGGAGTATGGACTGTAACGTGACCATTCGGAACTTCTCTTTTCTCACAAATTGGTTGAGTCTGCCGAGATCCAAAATGGGTCTCCAGTCCCGTTTTCTTTGGAACCAAAAAAAACCTTGAGAAAGTTCCGAATCCTGTCTGGTCTGCTGGGACTGGCTGGATGACTCTTTCTAGCAATCAGCGTACCTCTACTGTTGCCTGTCCCATGTGACTGGGTGGAACATCCGGGATTTTTTTGACGGGAAGAGGCTGGGTGGAGAACGGTATGAAATCCCCTTTGGAAATGATACTTTGTATCCGACTGTCATTTGTTATATTTAACCAGGCTTTGGAGTTCAATGATAAGTGACCCCCGACTGCCTCCAGAATAGGACAGCCAGGCCTCCCTTCAGGAGCGCTGGTAGTATTGACCAGAGAAGTGATCTCTGTCACCCTGGTGTAGCGGACCCCCTCTGCCGCGAGGGTGGCATCTTCCACTGAAACCCCCTCCTCTGCCTCTGGAGGTGGGCTCTCCATGTGCATTTTGAAAGGCTCCTTGGGCTTTCCGGAACCACATCTTTCCTCCCCTCTGACCTTTGGGAAAGGGTCAAGTGGGGGTGGAAAAACAGACTCCGACGGCAGACAGAGTCTTTCCTTCTTGCTCACACCTGGTCAAAGTCTCCTTCACCTTTGGCCCAAACAAAGATGAGCCGTCAAATGGGGTATTAGTAAAAGAAGACTCGAAGGGTTTGGCGAAGGAACAGAGTCGCATCCAGGCATGCCTACGAAGAGCGAGTCCTGTACCTGCGGCTCTACTTGAACCATCAGCTGCGTAGGATATGAGATGCATGGACGAGTTGACTATTGGATTGAGGGTAGAGAGCAGAGTGGCAATCTTATCGGATACACTCGAAGCTACAGCACCCTGAAGAGCATCTCCCAACTCCTTAAGGAGATCTCTCTGCAGTCTGTTAAAATGTGTCAAGTAGTTCAGTGAGCAGAGTGAGAAAGTCGCTGAACTGAACATATGTTTCCCATATCTATCCATGATTCTAGATTCTCTGTTAGGAGGATGGATAGACGAGGAAGTCTGACATTTCCTTTTTGGTGGCTGCCGCCACCACCATGGCATCAACAGGGACTCCCTTGGTCAAAAAGGACTTATCCATTAGGCCTCCTAGGAACAGGTTCCATAGATTCTGGAGACTCCCACGCCTTACGAGAGACCAGATCCATAAGCTCATCGTAGGGCGGAGATACCCAAGAGATGGAAGGTTGAGACCCAAACACCTTCAGGAGAACAGACTCGTCCTCAGTAGGGCACTGCCAATCACCCCTCTGCCTAAGAATTTAAAGACTCTCCGCAAAGTAGATGCCCTCAGAGAGGTATCTGGGGGACCCTTCTGATTCATCCAGGTCAGTGTCCGATGTGATAGACTCCTGGGGGGGGGGGTCCAAATGCCTCCTTTTGCATAATCTCTTCCTAGGAACCTCTTCAGGGGGAACTTCTGCAGAGGTCTCAGAAGAGCAGGGAGCGCCCTGTGGGGCTACCTGAGGCTCTGGGTCTCTACACTTGGGATGACTGGAGAAAAGAGACACAAGCACTTAAGGGGAAGAAGAGGCCAGACCTTGAGATGAGGAAGTCTTGGGAGACAACACTCACCTCATGGCATCGAATGCACCTCGGCTCCGATGAGGAGGAGTCGATGGCTCTGACGGAGCCGCAATCTCTTCCCGCACCGAAGCCGTGGGCTCTGAGCCCGAGGTAGGAGCCGAGCTCACCAGAGCCGTGGCCCCGAAAGGAAGAGTCGGCACTGACAAGTCGGTACGGCTATCCTCCCCGGACCCAACTGGATAGTGTCGGCTCCTAGAGTCCCCGGTAGGTGACGAGAATGTCTGAGCAGATGGAGCCGACACTGGAGCAGGTGTCGACTCCAAGGGATCCACAATCATCAGGTTGGCCTCCTCAGGCTCGGAAGGTCCGGTATGGCTCGGAGGAGGAGCAGACAATTCAAAGGTAGTGGTCTTCGGCATCGAGGGTTGTGTCTGAGCCGACAGCAGTTTAACTAGGCCTGGTGCCTTTAAGAGTTTCTGAACCAGCCGGTCCATATCCAGATCAGATAGGTTGACAGAGGACCTGGAAGAGTGGACAGACGGAGCTGACTGGAGCGATATGGATGGAGGTTTTTCGGCAACCGGTTACAAAGCAGTGTCCCGGTTCCAAAAAGAGCAGACTTGTCGGCTCCGAAGGCAGTGGAGCCGAAGTCACCACACTATCTGACCTTTTTCCTTTTTTGGATCTAGAATCAGTGGAAGAGACTTAGAAGATTTAAATGATTTACTGGCTCCATCCAGGTCAGAAAATGCCTCAGAAAAGGGGTGTTTGATGATACCTCTATCAATCAATTTGCTCTTCCTTTCTGCTAACACTCTTGTGGAAAAGGAGTGACATATACTGAAAGACTCTTGCAGATGAACCTCACGCAAGCAGTAAACACACTGCACATGGGCATCTGTGACTGACATTTTCAGTCTGCAGTCTGGGCATTTCTTAAACCCAGACTTTGGATGTTTGTCTTTTTCTTCAGACATTACACAACTTAAGCACACTATTTAACTATGAGCTGTTTTTAACTAAGTAACTCACAAACACACACACAGCCCAAAAGAGGCACTGACAACTAAATAATTATACACAGTAATAAGAAATCCAAAACCAATAAATAGTCCCAAAAGGTAACACTGACTAATCACTACGGAAGGGATCCTAAGGCCAAAGGGCCGAATGCATGACAGATAATACTGAGGGAAGGGGTATGAACACAGAAAAACTACTATCTACTAGCTAGTATATCTGCTACTAAGAATAGAACAAGGATATATAAAAATGAAAAAATATAACTTGCCGAAAGTTGAAAAACTCCCAATAAAGTCTCGAGCCAAGCTGGAAACCAAGAGATCTGTGCCGTGGCAAACTAGATCTGGGGTAATTCCAGTAGTGCATTGTGGGATAAGGGGTGGGGTCTCTAGCTACTGGAGAACTTTGAGCTTGCTAGTTGGCCGTGTCAGAGCCAGTAATGAATGAACGGCGAGATTGAACAACTTCACATCTAAAAATATGCAATTTCCAAAGAAAGGGTTTAGACGATATGACATGCAGACACACTCCAATAATGAAAATAGCTGTAACTGAAAGGTAACTAGCTATGTAGGGGAGACCACCAGGAAGGTTCTCCAACTTAAAACGTAATTAAAAATAGACCTACGACAGAACAAATGAAAATATTCAGCATGAAGCACCCACCAAGGCACACTGACAACGTGTAAACAATTCAGCCCTTCCTGGTTAAAAGATGAGGACCAAGTAAAGCATAAACTCTGTCCTGCTACTAAACACTGAACCAAACTGAAAAAAAAAACAACTAACACACAGGATACCACTAACTAAGAAGACCAAGGGGCCAGAATATAGTAGAATGGCGCCGAAATGGCATCAATAACGCTAAAATAAGAACTAACACAATACGATTATCTTAGGTTAAAAATTTGAAAACCGTAAGATAAAAAACCCAAATAAAGAAGAAAACTTAGCAGGAGCCAATGCAAAGCACAACCAAACTCGTCGACGCAGTAAACAAGATCTGGGGATTGTACTGGTGCACTCTGGGATACCCTCAAGCCATGAACCAATCAGAAGCATTCCAGCTTGTGAATAGGCAGAGTTGGAGCAGACATTCTGCTCTGAACCCATACGTAAAGAATGAAGGCGAGATAGGACTACTTAACATGCATTATTATTCCCGTTGGAAAAGCTGACATCCCTGCTAAATTACATTACAGATAGGTCACTGGGTCTACACTTGGGGTGGGTGCTATCTGAACTTTGATCACCATGTATCCACAGTAGTAAGGAAATCCTCCTACATGGCACATCCTACAAGTAAAGACATTGCACCCCAAGTGTAGACCCAGTGACCTATCTGAACTTTGACCACCATGTATCCACAGTAGTAAGGAAATCCTCCTACATGGCACATCCTACAAGTAAAGACATTGCATCTAGATGTGAGGATGTTACAATTCCATTATACTTGATCCTCATCAGATCAATAATGCTTCCTTCTGCATGTATCTCAACAGACACCTGTAACAAGTGGAGAGACCACAAAGGTTTCTCACCAATAAATTACAGGGTACACAAAACAAGTCCACGTGGAAAGACTGAAAGCCCTGTCACTGTATTCTGTCTCATAAGGGGTGACCTGTGTGTGGCTTACAAGGCAGTCACTAACCCAGCTCTGATGGGAAGTGCTACACATTCATAAATAAAACTGCAGGAGGGTCACTCATTCCAGGGATCTTAACCTACCTCTGATGAACAGGTCATGCTGGAGAGAGATAGGTACATCTACCAGAGACTGGATTCTCTGGAACAAGCTTCCAGTTCATGTGAAACAGAGCCCTTCCCTGATCCTCTTCAAACACAACCTAGATCAATGGATGGGTGACCGCAAACACACTCCAGGGGTGGTACCCATGTCCCTCCTGGGCAAAGGAAGTTGGTATTACCTACCATAGATCTATACCTTTGTGAACTTCACTCACCTAATCACCAACAATCAGGGCAACTCGAGATAAATATGGCTAGGTTTGTAAGGGTTCACTTAACAGTTATTTGCAAGTAAATAAAATTATCACTTTTTTTGTAGGTTGTTGGGATTTTTATGAACTTCTCACTTTTATAATGCATTGTTGTTGTGTCTTTCGGCTTTTTCCCGGTTAGGGGTCGCCACAGCGGAACTCCGGTCCGCTAATGATTGGTAGTTGATTTTTACGTGCCGAGTTACCAGCCCTGACGCACAACCTTCAACGAAGGTACGCCCATTCATGCATGTCTCCATGCAGAAGACGCTCTAGCTGAGAATCGAACTGGACAGCGTGTCACTGTGAGGTGACACTACCGCAATGCATTACTATCCTTAATTTGTAGCATATATATAGTTTTGCCTTCAGAATATTTTGATTTTTTTTCCCCATCCAAAATAATTAGTGGATAAAGGGTTGCCCCTACACCCATAATAGTCAAGAAAACTAAAAAGACTGCTCCTGAAATCCAAAAATGACTTTATAAACTCCAGTATTATTTCCAAGCATTTTTTATTATGAATGTAAACAATAATTCAACTCTGTAACTATTTAGAAATGTGCGAATATCAATTTCTTACAAATCCCACAGATGCCACAGTACAAACATAACTTGTTCTGTTGACTAAATTTCTTGTACATATTACATAATAATTGTACTTGTACACTAGATTACTAGGATTTTGATTTTAATGTAGTCACTCAGTTATCAAGCCACAAATTCTTGTAAATACGAAATCAACCTGAAAATATAGTTTCTCACAATCATGAAATATATATTGTCAATTTGCTGTTATTAATTTAGTTTCTTGTGTTTTATAAACTTCGGTCATTTACATGGGGTGTTATTTAAGGGTTAACTCTCTCTCTCTCACACACACACACACACACACACACACACACACACACACACACACACACACACACACACACGATATAAAAAATGTACACACCCCTGTTAAAATGCCAGGCTTTTGTGATATAAAAAAGTGAGACCACAATAAATCATTTCAAAACTTTTCCCACTTTTAATGTGACCTACAAGCTTGGGTGGCCACAGTGGTGCAGCGGTTAGCATTGCCACTTTACAGCAAAAGGTTCTCCGGTTCGATCCTCGGCTGGGGTACCTTCTGTGTGGAGTCTGCATGTCCTCCCTGAGGTCACGTGGGTTTCCTCCGGGTGGTCCGGTTTCCTCCCACATCCAAAGACATGCTGTAGGTGGATTGGATACTCTAAATTGGCCCTAAGTGTGTGTGTGTGTGTGTGTGTGTGTGTGTGTGTGTGTGTGTGTGTGTGTGTGTGTGTGTGTGTCTTCTGTGGAAGGTTGGGCGGCGGGCTGGCAACTTGACACCGTAAAACTCCACTGCCAATCATGAACGGAGAGGTGATCCGCTGTGGCGACCCCTAACCAAGGAAGAGGAGGACAAGAACACGAACAACAAGAACTGTGACCTACAAGCTCTGCAATTCAACTGAAAAACAAACAAATCTGTTAGGGGAAAAAATACAAAATGTCAAATAAGTTGGTTGCAAAAGGGTGCACACCCTTAAACTAATACTTTGTTGAAGCACCTTTTGATTTAATTACAGCATTCAGTCTTCTTGGGTAGGCGTCTATCAGCATGGCACATCTTGACTTGGCAATATTTGCCCACTCTTCCTTGCAAAAGTGCTACAAATCCATCAGATTGCGAGGGCATCTCTTCTGCACAGACCTCTTCAGGTCACCCCACAGATTTTCTGTTGGATTTAGGTTTGGACTCTGGCTGGGCCATTCCAAAACTTTTCTTCTGGTGAAGTCATTCTTTTGTTGATTTGGATGTATTGCTTGGGGTTACTGCCGTGTTGAAAGGGGAAATTCCTCTTCATCTTCAGCTTTCTGGCAGACGCCTGAAGGTTTTGGGCCAAAAGTGACTGCTATTTGGAACTATTCATAATTACCTCCACCTTGACTAATGCCCCAGTTCCAGCTGAAGAAAAGCACCCCAAAGCATGACACTGCCACCACCATGCTTCACGGTGTGGATGGTGTTCTTTTGGTGATGTGGTGTTTTTGCGCCAAACGTATCTTTTGGAATTGCGGCCAAAAAGTTCAACCTTGGTTTCATCAGGCCATAACACATCTTCCCATGTGCTTTTGGGAGACTATGTATTGTTTTGCAGATTTTAGCCAGGCCTGGATGCTTGTGTGTGTAAGAAATGGCTTCCATCTTGCAAGTAGTAAAGATTTTTTTTATTCACCTCTCTGGGTCTTGGCCCATAAATGTTTGTGAACCACTGCTCCATTGCTCCATTGCTTTCTCTCCCACTCCATAGTGCTGCTTCCCTTAACCCTCAATGCCCTGGCCAAATTCCCCTGGTAGTGTAAATACCACCTTAGGTCTTCCCTGAAAAAAAGGCCACTAGCCTACTGAGGACTAACCCAGTCAACAAAGGATAAATAAATAAATAGTAGAAAAAAATTGAAGAATGCCATTTGTTGTAAATTAAGTCCACTTTTGGGCTTCCTCATATAGGAAAACGATCAGTTCAGTACCTGCTCAAGCTCTTCTTACCACCTGTGACTGACTTGCAGTCACTATATCTGCCCAATGATTTACTATTCATATCCATGCAATTAGACATTTGTATTGCATCGTACAGCAGACTAAAACTGGCTTTAGTCTGTGTTAGGGCTCAACAGCTGGCACACATCTTTGGTGCTGAAGGTCAGATGACTGTGAATTTAAATATCCACTCCAAGTACTTGGGACTCAATTTACAGTAGTGAGACTGCAGTACAGTATGGGGGGAGGGGGTGTTGCACTCCTGCAATTTGCCATCATTCAGATGAAACAAAAAAAAAATTTCCATCTAGCCGAGTTGGGAGCAGCTCAGGTGAATGTAAAAGATATCACGACACTTATAAAAAAGTTAAGAGACGTTCCCTGTGCTCTTTGCTAAATCTTCCCTAGCAACTACGAATACTACAATGGGTCTTCCCCTGAAAAGAGGAAAACAGGTGGGAATAAATAGGTCAGCAAAATGTACATTAAAATAACTCAACCACTTTTTGTTCCTCTTGAACTATACAAAACGAAGAGTATCCAGGGACATCTCTAAAGCTGACGTTTTGCATAAAATATTCTCATGGACCAACTCAACCATATGGCGGGCCTACACGCCCTGGTAGAAGTCACATAAATAAGGGATCATTAACTTTTCTGAGCCCTATTCAGATACATGCTGCATGAATTTTGCCCTTCCCGCACACTACCTCCAAAGCTACAAAGTCATCTATTTTAATCTAAGAGACAAGGATGCAGAAATGATTATTCATCCACCTACAACATGTAATCTCCTTTTGGCCAATGTAACTCTCCATGTCACAAATGCAAGATCACTGCCATCTAATATGATAGTACTAGCATTAACCATGGGGGCAAAAAATAAAGACTTGGCAAAAAAAATTTGACTATTTAGCACTACAAGAATCAATGGCAATCATGCTCATCACCATGAAAGCAGCTTTGAAACAGGCAATCATAATTTAGCATTAGCGACATCTGCGCCACCAATTACAGCATAAAAGGAGTCACCATTATCGAAATACTCAATTTGCTGTAATCCTTAACACCATTCTTACAAGTTTATTGTAAATATAAAAGAGGGACATGCAAAATGCAACTGATTAGGACAAGTGAACTTCTGAATACATTTTACAACAGCCTCAAAATAGAAATGCGATGTGCAAGAGGTGTGCGTTTGTTAAAGATGGAGAGGGGCTCATGGCAGCAGTCCACACTTGCTAATCACGAAGCCATATTTAAACTGACTGTGAAGTGTTCTGTGCCACCTGGAAGGCTAGAGGAAAACCGTGCAAGCTTAACATCTAAAAAAAAATAACTCGGATGCTATTCACATGCAGGTACGTTCCATTAAACATAAAAGAAGGCCTCACTTAGTTTTAAATGATCAATCCTAGTTATTCAAAGGCATCTCTTGGCTTGCTGCAATAATCCTAGTAATCTGTAGAGTTCTAAGGCAGGTGATGGCAAAACTAATGGAAGTCAGAATGAATTACTGGGAAAAAAACGGCCATCAGACAAGCTTAACAGGTGATATCTGTGAAGCTCAAGGAGGCCATAGAGAGTTAAAACAGAACTCAGCAGCTCTCTAAAAGATTTGAACATTCTACCACAAAGTAAATCAACAGCTGTTTTGTGCCTTCAGGACTAGCATGTATACTCACGAGAGTTGGGAATGATGGATTTGCAACAACTCAACTGCTCTGTAGAACATGCATTCTTAAAAAAAGTCCCCTTACAACAAAAACTGACAGCCAGTGTAGTTTCTCAAGAAATGCCATGTTCCCTTTCTAAGCAGACAGCATAGTTCTAGCAAACCAAAACCTGAAGGGCCTGGTACCAGGAAAGTGTGTAACTATAAAAGAGCTACAATAAATCCTGTATCATTTTATGATACAATTTAATTAGATTCAGAAATAGCACAGACACCCTTTAATGATTGTACTATTAGGAAGGGTGTTTTTTTTTCTCTCTCCAGCAAATCAGAACTACAATCCATTTCTCTTTGCGTGGTGGTGCTGCTGCTGTAGCGTTGTCGCCTCACAGTAAGACGCTGTTCGGTTCGATTCTCAGCTAGAGCTTCTTCTGCGTGGAGACATGCGTGAATGGGCGTACCTGCGTTGAAGGTTGTGCGTCAGGGCTGGTAACGCGGCACGTAAAAATCAACTACCAATCATTAGCGGACCGGAGTTACTGCTGTGGCGACCCCTAACCGGGAAAAGCCGAAAGACTTAACAAGAACAACTGCATTAACTTGAGAAACACTTCTAGTAATGAAAGAGTCTGCCTACAAGAAATAAGACCATGATAGTTTTTTGACCTACTAAGGCATTACTAGATAAAAGTACATAAATCAATGAAGATGTGTGCGGCATGGAACTTGAAACCTAAGGAAATTACAAGGCACTGGAGAGAATACTTTTCACCACAATGTTTTTGATACATGAGTGATGACTTGGACTGTACAAGAGGTGCATGAGGATATGTCAAATCCATGAAGGTGAGCTTTATTTCAAATTATTTTTTGAATCCTCAGGCACTCTGACCATCTGTCTGCCTACTGGAGCTTTCTCAGTTCCACAGACCCCCCCCCACCACCACCACCACCACCAACAAGCCACCAGAATGAACGAGTAAAACTCTAAAATAGACTCAACTGTCTTCAAGATGGAGAAACTACACATCAGCTCTAGTGCAATGTCCTCTTCACTGACAATTTATCTAGGTTGTCATAATTCCCAACCTTTCAATGGTTGAAAAGTGCCTGGTGACTACAGCAACTTCATTTTATACAACCTCCTCAGCCACAGTGTGAAAGTTGCATAATTTAAACACATGCTGTCAAACCCTTTCATCTGCTTCACCAGACCACCATCAAGCCACAGTTGTGCAGTATCTAACAATGCCTCCTTGGCCCCAAGCTGGGAAGCTAATGTCTGCCACTCACTCCCATCCTCCTTGGCTTAGTCCTTCAGTGCGTGGGTGACTAACCAAACTCAAGTAATCTGGGACACAGCCATGGCTTTATTGGTCAATCTGTCATCACTACAGACTTGGATACAAACAAAAATTTCAATATGTACTACTAACACAGGTCTAAGTAGTTGGCCACAAGTCAGACATAAAGGACAAATAAACTCAGCAGCAGGAAGCCAGCTCACCTTTCTGGAGGGAGGGTGGGGTGGGGGTGACTTTATTGTTCTTAAACCCTCTTGAGGTATGTTTGTAGAGTACTTCACATCCACAGGCATGATGGATATGTGGAAGCAAACTAGGTTATGGAAAGAGAATTAGACGCATTAATGAAATCTGCCCTCCATGAAGGAATGAGAACCACATTTCTTTCAATAATAAATAGAGAGCGGTCAGAGAAAGTAGGGGATTCAGGGTTAAGAATAAACAGCCAGGGAATTGTTATGGCTAGGCTTATATAGGCCTTAGGGCCGATAGCCTAGTACCAACCTATGAACCTATAAGAAAAAAAAATATGAAGAAAGCAGGTTAATAACTTACACACCAACATTATACTAACTGATGATTTGAAGGGAACGCATGCAGTAGGAAAAGAAAGTCAAGAGTTTGAAAGAAAATACTTTATCTTTGGCTCAACTCTGTTGCCTTATCTGGACTGAGGGCAGGCAAATCAAACATATAGAATTAAATCAGTGCCCTACACAGATACAGAGTTCCAAGTAAATGAGCAGTCTAAAGATACAGCTCTTTTTTTCTTGGGCAAGGGGGAGGATCACAGCATAAGGCTCTAGAGGTTCTTCTCATACACTTGCACTTCACGTAAGAAGAGATATTAATAAGGGGGAAAAAAAGATTCACTACCCTCTTAGTATATCAACATTCTGTCACTAGCCTCTCTGCAGCTTCCTTTTTCTCTTACTATTACCTTCTTTCATCTATTCCAAGCATTAATGAACCTCTATTTTCATCTACAATTACAAGCATACGTGCAGGTAAAGATTACAAATGGGGCACAACTGCATTACTGTCATTTGTTTATGAAGCCACAAAATCCTTGCAGCTTCACAAATGAATGTCGATATTACATTTTTAGATGGAGGCAGAAGCTCAGTGTACAATAGTAACCATACCATGGAACTTGTTACAGTTGTAGCTGCTAAAGTTACAAAAGACATTTTTTAATTTGTTTTTGCGATTCTCAACATGGGATGAGAAAAAACGTTTTTGGTCTTTTGCAATGTGTCCCCTGCCGTTTGTTAATGGCCATCTCAACACAGCATTTCAGTTAAAAAAACAAAAAACAAAAAAACAAAAGAAACCTAGAGTATCTTTTAAGTTATTTCCCTTGCCTCAGATTATGACAGTCCTACTATCTTTCCAATTATTCAAGTTGACTGTTGTTTTTGAAAAAAGAAGTGTTCTCTGGCTGCATGGAAGAGGTAAATCTACACTATGTTTTTCATAGTCACCTCTCACAATTTAAACCCAGTGACTGTCTTAAGGTAAACAAAGAATAAAACTAATCACAGATATAAAATTAAAACCTTTTCCAGTTAGCAGTTAAAGTCTTCATATGAAAAACAGGAATCAGTTATACTGCAACACTATACAAACTGGCAAATCCTGAAATTTTACCTAATGAAGTAGTTATCCCTGTAAATGTAGAAAATTAAAATTATAACATGTAAATCTGGTCTCTAGACGACTGTCACTGTTTAAGTAACATTCCCACCTCATGTGCAAAAATGTGAAAAAAAGGGTTGTGGATGTGTAGATGGATGGAATACTGAAGATTACCTAAAGTTGTCTTCTGTCATTCACAGATAACTGAACAAAAATGTAACACAGAGGTACAAAAGGAAGGGGAAACATAATAGAAAACCAGGTGTGGCAAAACAGGGCACTTTTTATGGGGATTATGCATGGAGTCAGAGGCAAAAAGACTGATAGAAGGTGTGATAAGGAAACAAGAGGAGGAAAGATTGGGAAGGGCAGGCAATAGGGATACAAAGACAACAGTGCAAAACTGGGGTGGATGTGTACACACTGACAAGGTTTGGATAAAGATGAAAAGAAGATGGACAAATGGTGAGAAGGAGGAATAAATAATGCGCAAGGGTGGGTTGCAGCGCAAGATAATGGGGGTACACCTGGCTGGGGACATGCTGGGGGCTATGGGCAGTATGCTGGTTGTCGACTGGTCCAGAAAGGTGTTAATATGGCCAATAAGATGGTTGAGAGGAGTCAGAGTGGCTGGTGACAAGGGCCACACCCACCTCCAGCAGCCCAACTGAGCTTCTACTGATGTCCTACAACAGGCACTCAGGACCGATAGACATCACTTGTTGATGAAGAAAGAGCTCACCAACCACTACAGGACCATGTCTGGGAGACACTGGTCCAGGACATCAGTGCTGTTGGTGGGTAGAACTGCACAACACAGTAACGATAGAGGCATGTCACAGATAGATGGGACAGGCCTGGAAAGAAGCATGCAGCGTAGCATACAGCATTTACCTGCAGACTGGTCATTTCCCACTGCAAACCTGATGAAGAGTTCCTAGCGTCTCCACACAGAGATGAAGGCATAGGTAGCACTCCTGGAAGAGTGAACACAGGTCAGGGAATTGCTAGCCTTCAAGCTTTTCAGGATGGAGATGCACCAGGATGGTAACAATAACAAATGTGTATAAAGTAAAAATGAACACAGTGTGTGAAGGTAAGCCACATTTATCAATGCATACGTTTCACACAGGTACGCCAAATGTGGATGCACAGCAGTGGTGGCAATGATGCGAGTCTGTTTTACGTCTGCACATCTGCATACTCTGTACCACTGCGTGCAGAAACAAAAACGGCCTCACATTTAGCATTCAGCTTCCCTTAAGTCTTGAAATGTATAATCACAGGCTGAACCACTGCTACAATGACACCCATACAGGCTGGATCAAGGCAATGGACTGAGGTCGGCACCTATGTAGGGCATGACAATGATGCTGAGACACAGACTGAGTTATAATCAGATGACACACAGGCACTGTCACTCTCCCTCCTGGGTGATGCTCCACCCACTGTCCATACTAAAAAGGTACTGCCTCACAAACACCTAAGCTGAAGCTTATACAATCTGAATGCTTACTATCCCTGTTGAGAGGTTTCCAGTGGGGACATATTCATTGAATGGACACTGGCACTGTCCCATGTCACAGCCAGCACCTCATATGCAGGCAGTCTAGGGCAGAGGTCAACAGAGGTGCACGGCTACCATCCAGGCATAGTTTACTGCCAAGGCCATGGAGACTGTGTACAATGAAATGCTAGATCTCAAGGGTTATGGTGTTTCACACTTCTGCCATATTCACTTCCATACAGATAGGAAGTACTACCATCACTGCCCTCTCTAACAGTATTGTCAGTGTTTAGGGTGGATATGTACATAATCTACTAGGACTTGAATGCCATCACAGGGTATACAGTCTGCTCCTGCAAGTTTAGGGCTATCTTAAGCCACAATCCTGCGTCATGAGTGGAGGATATTGCCAACCTTCAGAGACTCCACGAGTGTCCTGTTTCCTCAACAGAGCAACATTCTGCTCACATGGAGAGCAACTTTGCCATATCAAGCCAATGGAGTGGCCTCAGATCACAGTAAAACAGCGGCACCCCCACTGAGTTATGGTATCACAGTGTCAAACCCTCCATGTCACAAGAGGACATTGTAGCATCCCTTGCCATAAGGCCATGAGAGTATCAATTTCTAGTCATAGTCTGCAACATCCTCCACAGTAACAGAAGAGGTTTTGTATGACACACACTGCCCATCCAAACAAACCCCGTTTCCACCTTCAGGCCTGTACTACCTCCACAGAGTGTTCCTTGCCACAAAACACTGATGCCTGCCACTGGTCCCATACTGCTGCCCATCCAAACAATCCCCCGTTTCCACCTTCAGGCCTGTACTACCTCCACAGAGTGTTCCTTGCCACAAAACACTGATGTATGCCACTGGTCCCATACTGCCATCCCCTCCTGGAGGATGTGTAGGACATACAGAACACCTAACCACAACCCTTCCCTCCATCTCCACTGTCAGTGACAGTCACCCACCCAGGTTATGACTTGAGCCACTTTGCCAAAAGACCCCTCCGCTGTCTCCTCTGCCAGTGATATGGTCACCCACCCACCCAAGTTGCATCAGTCACACAACACTGTGCCTCGACACTTATGTAAATGATAACGACTGTGACCCACTCCACCCTCCCTCCAGTGGGGTCAGTCTGGAAATGTTTGGTGTTCAGTGCGACTCCACCATGCAACTGACACTAAATACATATTTGCTGTGTGTAATACCTCACTGTCACTGTGTGCTCATCATCGGCACATATAGCCTGACTAGATGCAACTGCTTTACCTACACTGTAGTGTACTGTCAATTATTGTCTTGGGGGGTGGAAATACAGTCTTGGGTTCATTGCTGACACTGGCGTGTTAACTGTGGCAGGAGCTGCTGTAGCAAGTCTGAAGGGTCCCTGGATCATGACTGGTCAGAATGCTTCATAGTAAATCAAATTATGTACAAGTCATCATTTATGTTTATTTATTTACTTAACATTTGTTAACCAGGAAAGTCTGATTTGGAACAAAGCCAATTTTCAGCGGAGGCCCTGGGAGAAACAAAACCGGAGCACCCGGAGAAAACCCACACGAACGCAGGGAGGACATGCAGACTCCGCAAAGAAGGCACTCCAGCTGAGAATCGAACCGGAGAGCCTCTTGCTGTGAGGCAACAATGCTACCACTGCACTGTCCATCATGCTACATTCATATGGAGGGCTGTGGCAGGGGAGCACTGCATGACTGATCAAAATGCTTCCTAGTAAATCATATTACGTACAAACATACTGCAGGCTGTAGCAGGGCCGTACTGCAGTGCTTTGCAGGCCTCGCTGATCTACACAGACATGGGACACAGCCTTCAGCTGTTTGTGTAGGAGTGGTGTTACACAGCAGTTCCCAAGCACCATTTTCCTCACTCTTAAATAGTGTTAGTAGGTTCTATGTATCACAACATACCTGCATGTGATCAACTTCTGGATCTACTTTTTATGCTCAAAAGCCCAAATACAAACTACTCTTATTATTTTCGCAAGATGAAAATAATGAAAACTAAAACCCTAAACTGTGAATTTTTCCCAGGGCAAGTAAATACTTGCCCAAAACTTCACGAAAACACACTGTACACTCTGAAACCCACCAAGGTGGGGGCATCCCTTCAACTATATATACAAACTCCAGGATCGCACTATAGTGGAGAAAAGGGCACATTTCCCCACAATGGGCAAGTGTTTACTTGTCCTTGAAAAAAACTGCACAGTTCGGGATTTCAGTTTTTGTTATTTTTGTCTCACAAAAATAACATTTGAGTATATGGGCTTTCGACCTAAGTACTCCCCACCTTCCACACAACAGCAGCATGCTGTGCACTAGTCAAGTTGACTATGAAGACCCACTACACTGAAAGACTTTTTAAAGCTTCACTCAGCACAGCTTAAGGCCAGTGGCTCACTGCAGTGTTAGAAATGAATGCCAAAACAGACCATTAGATTTATTACACCCCGCATCCCACATCATAAAGGCATAAAGTGCACAGTGACTTTATTTCATGTTTTTCCTGGAATCTCATCATTCGGTTCTTGGGCACATATTCCAAAGCACCAAGACTGATACAGCAGAACTATAAAGACAACTGAAATATGGCAAATAAATACCCACTAGCTGGGTGGACTTTCATAGTATGTTTGAACACTGGACATGGACAAGCAGCTTATTTAGCGCTTCTGTTAAGACCCCGGAACATAGTTCCAAACAACATTTTCAAGCTGAAATGTAATAAAAGTGGCTTGCACTCATTACAAAGCTTTAAAATATACTAATACTAGCCAATAATCAGTGACCTGTACAAATCACATTGCTTTATTAAGACTGTAAAAAATCTGAGATATAACACTTCACAGAAGATATGACAAAACAGAAGTGTGAAATTCATAAAATAGCTAATCTGGGCAGAAAAACAGCAATAACTTCAAAACAGAAAACTTTTCAGCATATTTATTATGTGGAACTCGGAGGTGGAGTAAAGGTAAGGAGAAAAAATTGACAATCAAGTGATGCCACTAAAAATGGTTTTCCATTTATACCTATTTATCCTAGAGAAGGGACGTTAGCAGTTTCAAATGTAAAGCAGAAAGCTAAATAAAAAAAAGGGTGAAACATACCACAAAGTCAGAATGAATAAATATAAAACCAGGGAGAAAAAAGTGCATTTAAAAAGAAAAAGACAGAGCATAACACTTATTCTGTCAGCAATGGACCACAACAGACCAAAAGAAAAAAAAATAACTCACAAGTAAGAAGCACCAGCTGTTAAGCCAACAAGAGTGATAGTCTGGGGAGCAAAAACAAAAGGAGTCTTTCAAGGCTTCATTAAGTTTACAGCTCATCCATACAAGATGAAAAGAAAAGTAGTAATCCATGAGAAGAACTGGAGACCGTACACCTGGCATCATTAATTAAATGACCAATACAAGTCGGCTCACTAGACTTGTGGTTGCATTTCTGAGTGCGCTGGTGATGCATGCTCGGTAACTAATAGCAGAAAAGGCTCTTCTTCTTCTGTTGGTAGAGAGAGAGGGCAGAAGGAATGACAAAGTTGCCACTATCTGATCAAAGTCAATGTGCGGTTCCACACATGATCCTCAGCTTAAACAGAATGGAGGAACTTGCAGGCACCCTGGGCACAGTGCAAGGGACTGAATACATGTTGCTGTTTGCTGAAAATCCGCAAAGTAGAATAAGATTATCGATATACCCTGCTACCATTTCAAGAACCATTTGAAACAGAAGCTTTAACTTAGTTTCGATCTTCATGAATTGTTGATGATCAGATCTATGCAAAAGATCCCGCCTACTGAGAAAGGGTAGGTGAAGTTCCCCAATGCCCTGGATAAACTAATCCCCCTACCAGTCAGTATAAATACAACCTAGGATCTTCCCCAAAAAGAGGCTGCTGGCCTAGCAAGAGTAACCTGGTCAACAAAGAATAAATACATACATGCATACATCAACAATAATATTAAAAACCTAACTAAAATATCTAATACATGTGCACACACACACACACACACATATATATGTATGTATAGGGAATTATTCATTTTAAAAATCTTTCAGAATGTTTGTGTATTTTAGCAAGCATACGAGATTAAAATCTCATAATACTGAACAATGCTGATACCCATATACTGGAGATCGCAGTACAGCTTGTAATGGGTAATTGTTCTTTCTCCATCACAGTGCAATTCAACAGTTGGTATACAAAAGTTACAAGAGGTATGGGGGGACCAGAGATGCTTGTCCCCTGCAAAAATGATGATTTTCTTTTTTTGTTTGTTTTTCAGCATTTAGAGAGTTCTGATCTTTTGGCATTTGAGTATTGATTGTATGTCACAGATATGTATACACATAAACACAGATATATTTACACACACACCTTCTCTAGTAAGCCTTCTGACTTGACATCACCAAAGAAAAACATACTCTAGTCTTTACTCCACGGGGTCACATCCTTTTGAAATATTGCAAATGCCTCTACTAGAAACCCAACCTCCTCCCACTGCTGTCCTTTGTACTGTTGCAACTATTTCTGGCTGCAAACTACAGAAATGTTAAGCTAAAATGGCACACATACTGTTCAGCACAGATTGCTGTAAGCCACTTATTCCATAAAAAGACAAAAGGTCTACATGTTTGTCCTCTGATTTAAGATACAATGGCTAATCCACATTTTTATAAGTAAAAGGCTAAAAAAATTGTATTTTTGTAATTCTGTCAAGCTGTGTTTGTTAGACAAGTCAGTGCAGCAACACATCAACTTGAAGTATTCTCAATAAGTCTGGCTTAATCACAGGAAGGAAGATTAATGCATACATCTGCCAATCATTTTGTGTAAAGGCTAAAATTAATTACCTTATGTACAGAGCAAACTCCTTTAAGCAGCATAGGGAGGAGGCAGACTAAAATTTATTTTCCAGATTTTCACCAGTGAGAAGAAAAAAAAAAAGTATAAAACAATTATGCAACTTTGCTTTTGGGTCCGCCAAGCCTGCCATGCTTCAATCACTGCTATCACCCTCCTGCAGGGGGAGATGAAGTAAGAAATCTAAACATACAGGAGAGCAGAAACAGTGGACACTGTTTTTGTGAATTACTGGGACAATGTCGGATAACCTCAATGTGCAGAGTTGGTAACAGTACTTGCAGCCCTTGTAAGCTGCCATGACCACTGAACAAGTAACTGGATGCTAATGGAAGTGGCAGAGAGCGAGAGAGAGAGACAGACTGATCAGCAGTGGGCTGCCTGCCTTACCCAATAAGAAGAGAGATATGGCAGCATGACAACATCTGGCTTTACTCCGTGATCACAGAAGGTAGCAAGCAGCAACACAAAAAAGCTACACAAAGTCACTCATATTCCTACAGCATGTCATTAAGAGAATTGTGTGACATTTTCTTGTCTGCATCAGAGTGTGCTTTCTCCAGACAAGTGCTTTCATTAATTCTACTATTTTTTACATCCAGTACCTCTATCGTAAAGCTGAAAAGGATGACTAACTTTACCAAAGCAAAAGTCTCTTACATTCCACCAAATCTGCACTAATGTATCTTCAGACTGCACTGCATGTGCTTGCACTTCTATTTCAACTGAAGGCACTACAACCATTTGAGTGACTTAAATGCTCCAGAGGTATCTGAAAATGCAAAGTCCACATCCCCAGCCTCTTTAATACAGGATACTGAAGGTCTTACAAATGTTTTTGGATTTCTTATATAGTCTCCATGTCAGTTTAACTACCAAGAAAAAAGCAAACACAGATAAGACTTGCTTGACAAGTACTCCTGTGTGCATGGATAACGGATAACCCATACATAACAACCTCAGTGGAAAGTCAAAGGAAACACTTTTTTAAATGGCCAGTGCTCATTTAATGGGTTTACGATTATTGACTTGGAAAATTAATTAAAAACAAATGCAGCATAATTTGATGTTGTCAAAACCTGTTACAAGTGGCGTTCCCCAGGGCTCAGTCCTAGGACCCATCCTGTTCGGCATATACTTCTCAGAGGTACAGGCAATCACAGGAGGACTATGGCTCACCAAGTTCGCAGACGACTGCAAACTAGGGGCTATAACTGACTCTCCGGCTGACACAGACATCCTCCAAAAGGGTCTCACTGAGACAGATATCTGGTATCAAAACCATGGTCTCAAGCTAAATGCCAAAAAGTGCGTAGTCATCCCCTTTGGAAAAAACAAAGTACCCACAAACTACCACATAGATGGCAGTCCCCTAAATACGGAAGATGTAATAAGGGATCTGGGGACCCAAGTAGACAGTAACCTCTCCTTTGATAATCACATTGCCAAAGTGGTTAGAAAATCCTTCTATGTGGCCCACCTAATCACAAAAGGGTTTGCATCCAGATCGAATGGGCCCCTCTACGCATCACTCATCAGACCCATCATAGGAGTACAATGCCCCATTTGGGAAGTACCTTACAAGACACCTGCAACAACTGGAAAGACCACAGAAGTTCCTCACCAAGAGGATCACTGGCCTCAAGCAGATGCCCTATGCAGCTCAACTGAAGAAACTTCAGGTGTACTCGGTTGCATACTGCCTACTCATAGGTGATCTCTGTCTGACATACAAGGCCATGTCCAACCCAGAATTGATAGACATGCTCCACATAAAGAAAACCATATCCCCATGAGCCATATCATCCCCACCAGCCATATGCTCCAGGGATCTGAACCTCACCACAATAATAAATAGGACATGCTGGAAGGATAGATTCCTGTCCCAGAGACTTCCCATGCTCTGGAACAAGATTCCAATCTACATTAGGCAGAGCTCCTCGCTAACCCTCTTCAAGAGAAACCTTGACGAGTGGATGGGAAACAGAAAGTTTATCTCAGGGATCACTTCAATGGCTCTGCTGGACAGAGGCACAGGGAACTAATCTAAGGGGGTGGCGAAAGCCAACACATTCAGGCTAGCCTTATAAATGCCTTCGGGCAGATAGCCTAGTACCTATCTATGAACCTATGATGTGCTTTCTTTTCACAACTGAAGTATTATCCGACTACAACAATTCTGTCACTTTCTATACAGTCTCAGTGTGTAACAGTTTTGTTCTTTTACTTTTAAACAAATGATGTTATCACACAGTTTGCAAGGAGGGTGCATATGACCCTTAATTTTTTTCATTTGGTTCTTAGTTTAAGTGTTACAAATGCAAATCAAAGGGACTCCGCTACAGAAAACATTAGGAAAAAAACGGTGCTATTATTTTTTTCATGGATAGGGGAGCTAGAACTTGAAAATAATATCGCAGATTTTGGCCCACTATGCAGTTGAAGATGAAACCAATTGGGAAGGTCCACCACACCATTTCCCTTCTCTATCAAAACAAGTCACAAGGTAACAAGATAAAGAAAGGCAGGCATTCTGCAAGAAATGCCCATTTCTCTCCCATTTTATTCCAACAGACAATATGTAGTCTGCCTTGGCAGAACCTAAGCAGTCTCAGCTATCCTTCCATTCTTGCTCCTTTATTACGGTATGTGTCCGATATCCTTAGACCTAGTCTACATTCATTAGTACAAAACCTTCCACTTTTAGCTACTGGAAATCTTGTCAGATGCAACACATTCTCTTTCTCTCCATGAAGCAGTACAATGTAGCTCCAAACTCTGCTGTACCACATACCCTTCAGATGTGACACTACAGCTGAAGAGATGGGACAGGTGCAAACAGAAGAAAAGAAGGTAAGGAGAAACGAAAAGCAGAATGAGGCAGAGAGGCTCAGTATAAAGCAGAGGCACAGTGTATGAAATACCAGTGTACTTGCTCCCTCATTAAATATACTTTTGACTCTAAGTTTTTTTTTTTTCATTTCAGCTGTTTTTTTACCCAAACTCCCACTATTTATATGGGAACAGCCCAAAAAGCATCTGTCTGTACTGTCTCAATCAATGGGAAAGTTCACACTTACTGGCATATGAATGGTTATAATTGTGCACCTTCAGTTGTTGTGTCTTTCAGCTTTTCCAGGTTAGGGGTCACCACAGCGGAACTCCGGTCCGCTAATGACTGGCAGTAGATCTTTTACGTGCCGAGTTGCCAGCTCTGACGCACAGCCTTCAACGAAGGTAAGCCCATTCACGCATGTCTCCCCACAGAAGACACTCTAGCTGAGAATCAAACAGGACAACGTCATACTGTGAGGCGACAATGCTACCGCACCACCACCACCGCAGTATAATTGTACACCTTCAGTATATTTCATAAAACATCCCTGAATTTCAGCCATTCAAAATACACTTTCATTCACGTAAAGTGCTGTGAGTGACAAGACAGCAAGAGGTTGTTTTCAAATGCTTAGCAAAGAACAAAGGCTGTGCAATAAAACAGCAAACAATGAAGTGTTAAGGTCTCTAATAAAATGCCAAGTGGTGGCAGAACATTTCTTCAAAGGAGGAACCTAGTTGTAAGGGAGGGGAGCAACTACATCAGCAAATTTCAGAAAAATGCTTGATCTGGAAATGTACATCCACCACGCTTCTGTTATTCTTCCAATATATTACAGTACCCTATAATGGATGCTTTGGTAAAAACACATTAAGTAATATGAATACTAGATCCCCCCCCCCCACCCCCAAGAATAGTAAACACCACCATTTGGACAACATACAGCATGTAGCAACACTAACTGCCTCAAGCAGCAGTAATCACCGATGCAACATACTACGGTCTTTTAAAGACAAACAGCATTATATGGTTATTACAAATAATATAAAAATCACATTCTAAGTAAGTCTATGTACATGCGTTTACTTTCATTCAGCATCAAATTCTATATGAAAAAGAAAAGTGCCATAAGTGGCATTCTGAACAGCAGCATACAGAATGGAGGAAGGAAAAAAAATGTACACCAAGAAGACTTAGCATCTCAGTGCAACATTATGGCCAGCAATCCTACAGGATAGGCCAGATCTTGTTCATATTAACGAACTCCTAGACATTCCCAACTCTGCACAAGTGCAAAGACACGCGCGCGCACACACACACACACACACAAGCTACCCTCTGGAAATATGAACCATGAAAACACTAAACAGAAAAGTATTAATTCCTATTAAATGTTCCCACCATTTGTGAATAAACTATAGTTCATATAATAACTAAACTGTGTCCTTGCATTATAGCATCAATTTGCAAATAGCAAGTTAAGAAACTGCTTGACTTCTATCTACAATGCCCTTTAACAAACAGTAGGATTATAAAAGTAATATTCAGTAACTCTTTGCCAATATGCAGTAATTACCCACTTTAAAAAGGAAACAAATGTGAAAGCAGTATACCCTTCAAGGACGTTAAAGTGAAAGTCTGGGGTTACATTTTCCTGTACACATATTAATCTTAGGGTAACCACCTGTCCCACTTTGTGAGGGACAGTCCCTCTTTGGGCAGTTGTGCCCTGTGAAAAAAAAAATTTCAAAAAATGGCAAATGTCCTGACATTTTAGGACAAAAATATTTCTAAGTTTTCTTTAATAGTTGCATTTTTTTTTATCTGAAACGCCTAAATGTTATATAAGCAACTCAAATGTTACAAGAATAAGCTTTTATTTGGGCAAAACATAAAGTTACATATTTTGTCCTGCAAAATCTGACATTTCTACAAAAAATGTCCCACTTTGGGTATTTGAAAAGGTGGCAATCCTAATTAATCCATATTACAATATTAGCAGACAGGCACTAACTCACTACTCAGCAAAATGTCACTTCTAGTAGTTGCTAGGTTGCAGTGGCTATGCATTCAAGTTAACTACGAGAATCCTGTGAATCCCAGTGAAATTCCATTTTAAGAGCAGTGTACTTGCATGCAACCCTTAGCCAATTTTTTCGCACATGCCCTAAATTCCAACACAATCTCTTTCTAGTGGCAGCCAAATGCAGTGTTGGAAAGTAAATGTCTATGCTGGGAACAGTACTCAATGCATAGATTAGGTCACACATTACAACATAATACTTTGCTTAAAATATGTATACTTTAATTCAAAACCACCACTCTTCCTGAGTATTCATAACAATAGTGAATATGTGGGCAAATAGCCAAGGGAAAAATATAAAACACTTAGCTTATCTTTGCATGGTTTCTTGTAAGTGAAGCAATTTAAACAAAAGACTCCTCAATACATTACAAAGGGCATACATGAAAATGCCAGACTGCTGTAGTCTGGGTATCTCACCTGGCCTTTTACAAGGAATGCAGCCAACTACTGTTTTTAGCAGTTACTTAGAAACATTACCATGATACTTAGAACACAGCACAATACTGCGATTTAACCTGTCGTTTTATTTACTTTATTTCCTTTACAAAACCACCTCAGTTCCCTTCCCACATTACTTGTGACATATTTTGCCTTTCAGAAAATACCCCTCCATCATATTATCACTGCTAAAGAAACAAATGAACACTTTAGTCCCTCTGGGGAAGAGCATTTGGAACAAATTTTTAATGACGTCTCAAAATGTTAATATTCTTTAGATTTATATGCATCCACTAAACACAGTCTTATACTGTAAACATTTCATTAAAGAGTGGGAGCATGTCGTTCTAGTGTCATTTCATCTGCAGCTATGAATCAATGCACACTGCATCCTCCTTAACAAAAAGCCCCAGGATCTCTGTCCTTTATCGGCATATTATACAGCCCACATAGCTTAATCACTTGCACTCTTACACAACTCTAATGACCCCTCCCTAAAGCTGTCAGTTCACTGTAATGTCAAAAGGAAAGTCTTCCCAGCTGCAGGCTGCATTTCCATTTGACCGCATTACAGCTGCATGCAGATCTGCAGGCAAGCACCACTCCTTCATGGCACAACCCCAAGGCCATCAGCGAAAAACAAAACTGCAGACTATGCAGGGAGCCCACTGCCCACCCTCACCATCGAAGGCCATACTATTTTTTAACAACCATCTTAGTCATGATAACAAACGTTGTGCCGCAATACTTGGGAAGAAAAAAATGAATTTCTAAGTGGGTGGGGTCTTAATAACCAAATAACAACAGCCTAGAAATTAACATCTCGTGCTTAAAAAATAAACCGTTACATTATCTATTATAAATTTACACCTGTCCCCTTTTTACTGTAAAATTCAAAGCACAAAATAAGCAAATTACGTAGATGTCTCCAACATAAATGTGTGGTAAACAAGTCTACAACATTAGAAACGGCTAAGTACGAGAAAACAGAGCAATAAACATATACATAAAATAGCTAAAAAAATACTCCAACATGTGGGCAAAACCTGTTGAAAATGTCGCAGCAGTGACTAGATAGGCTAGTAGTGAGAGAGGATTGGGAAGCAGTACAGACAGCTCTCTCAGCTCCTCCCTGCGCGATTCCAGTGCGGAGGAAAGCTGCTTGTGTGATGGATGCGCACGGAGAAGCTGCCCTGCTATGACCACGCCTGTTTGCATCCTGTTCTGTACCGTTAGATGGATCCCTAGGAGCTCACCTATAAACTTCCAAGGAGGAAGCGATCGTAAACACAAACTCACACCCACCTATATGATCTGTCCTTTCCCTATTCAAAACATACATAAGGAAAGTTTTATCCGCTACTCTTTTGGTTTTCAAGCTTGCGGTACAGAAAGTAAACTAAGAAATCGAAGCAATCAGTTCGAAAGGGCGAGACCAGACAAATGGGATACTGCTTATCCTCGATGTTGGTTTAGCAAAATAAACCTAGAATACATATAATTTATTGTGTACAGCACCCCCGTTTCGTTTCGCAGCAGCCTGACAACCCTGGGTAAAGAATCTCATAAGCATTCGTTAGGAGCCCCTCGGTCGACAGAACCTCTGCAGCAACAGCCCTCCCCATCATCCCGCAGTCGTATTCATCATGGAGTACATAACTACATACCTGTGGTGCGGACGGTTCTCCCCAGCAAAAAGCCCACTGGATCACGGCACTGCGGCACTAAGCGGTGAGGAAGATGTGCGGGTGAGAGCAGCTCAGGTCCAGCGGTGGTGCAGCAGCAGCAGGCTGGCCTTGGGTTACAGCACTACGACACTAGATGCGAATAAGGGAATGACGGAAAAAGGGGGAGGGTTTGACCACTATTCCGAGTACTGCCTCTATCTATCCTCCTGGAGCAGCACAGCGACAGGAGAATCCGTTAGAGGGGTACTCTGCTACACTGATTAACTTAGTGCGCAACCACACGGAGAGTACCGCATTACCCACAAAGTAGTCCCGTAAAATTCACCACACCCACTTTCGTCCTCTGGCTATTTCTGCGATGTGGGTGTACTTTGTGTTAGCCTGTATTTCTTTTAATTGAATAAGTGATATTAAAACAGTTACTTATATAAGAGAGGTTGAGAAGACCTTTAATGTCGCTAAGATCCGGCTGTACCCTCTGGTTCTCTGATTTATTTATTTTTTGAGGGAGTACAGCGTCGACTGATTAACTTAACTCGTATTTTGGAATGTTTTAGTTGCAATTTATTTAGCGGAAACACGACACTCCTATAGTGACTTTACTTTGTAGTAGTTGGTAGCAAGCACGCGTTATATGCTTAAGCAATTCAAAGATCTTTGCTATTTTTATATATTTTACCATGTTGCAAGTAAAAGATGCTGGAATTAAACATGCTTCCTTAAAACTGGTTTTGAATGACTTGCTTGTTTTATGAGCATTACAACAACAACAATTTGGAGTGATGACACGTGCTAAAATATCTGGATGTTGAACTGTGCTGTTACAAAACGGTTACCGTGGCCTCCGAAGTGTTATAGGTTTTCTATGTATACGAATGGTCTACAGTTGTTTTTCACAGTTTTCGAGAGTTGGACAGCTTTTCTGCAGGTAGACCACCGAGGTGAGGAGGGAGATGCTGGGCCGGCTAAGGCAGGATGTCCGTCTGAGAGTTAGAGTTATTGTTGGTCCTGCTTCTGCTGGGAAACGGAGAAAGTATGAGTGGTAGAGCTTTTGCCTTCATTGTATAGTCACGGTTTCATAGAGTTTGAAAACCACAGGTTAGTGGTTGACAGACTATATTGCCGCCTCTAGTTACTTAAACTGGAGTGTCGGAGTGGTGAAGACCTCTGAGGTCTAAATCAAAGTAGGGAATTTTAACAAAGAGTGATAGACCAGCGACCTGGGAAGAGGTAGGAGCAGATGCTTTTAGCTTTTTCTTACAAGGCTGGCAGTTAGGGACCAACCTTCATTTTCAAATGATTGTGTGACTTTCAGGGCTTATTATTCATTCTATCATATCACCTTCATCAAACTATATAAGCAATAACATAGTAGCTAAAATAATTATTTCAGCAGGATTAAGTACTCAAACAGGCTGAAAGGGAAACATTGGAAATGAGTTCTCGTTACCACAGGATCTGCATTTTTACACCGCCAAGTTATAGGCTAGAGTCCTGAACTCCATGTGAAATAGGTATAATATTAGAAAAGGTGATAATTATTCTTGTTCTGACACTCAGGAGCGGCCCTAGGTCAACTGGTGCCCTAGGCAAAAGGGCTCCACGGCACCCCCCCCCCCCACCTCATTACCTGGTGCCCCCATCCTGGTCTGCCTACACCAAATAAATACTGGAAAAGTGCCCCTGCTAGACCGGCGCCCCAGGCAGCCGCCTAGTTGGCCTATGGCTAAGGCCGGCCATGCTGACACTTTCGTATGAGTTTTGAAATATTAATGTAAATTTTTAATCTTTTTTCGGCTTTTTCCGGTTAGGGGTTGCCACAGCGGATCATCTGTCCGCTCATGATTGGCAGTGGAGTTTTACGGTGTTGAGTTGCCAGCTCGGCGCCCAACCTTCCACAGAAGGCACACACATGTGCACACTCGCACCTAGGGCCAATTTTAGAGTGTCCAATCTACCTACTGCATGTCTTTGGGATGTAGGAGGAAACCGGAGCACCCGGAGGAAACCCACGCGACCACAGGGAGGACATGCAGACTCCACACAGAAGGCACCCCAGCCGAGAATCAAACCGGAGAACCTCTTGCTGTGCGGTGGCAACGCTAACCGCTGCACCACCGTGGCCGCCCTTAATGTAAACTTTTAATATCAAGCTGAATAAAAGTAAATGCACTGTTTTGTTCATGGAAGACTCTATCCATATGTTCTAGATAAGTTTTAATGCATTTACTTAACATATATCTTCTAGTTACACAGTCTGTTAAATATCTTGAGGCATTTATCCCGATGCAGTGTTTAAGAAAAGTTGTAAGCCTGACCAGATTTCTAAATTCTGAGCATTATTTTGCTTCTGTACATACCCTTCAAGGGCCTTCTTAATTCACACCTCAATGCTAACCCTCTCTGCAACTGCAAAGACCCCCCTTGAAGACCCACTACTCCATATAAGTGACCCGCTGTATGCCTCCATTGCATACACTATATTCTCACCTGATATACTCACCTGATATGTACTTTTTTGTAAATATTGCAATAGGGGTTCTACTCCTGAGTATCTTATTGTTTGAGTATCTTATTTTTTGACAAAATTGTTCTTGCACTTCTTTGTTTCTCTTACCTTGTATACCAGTTTTTTATTGTTATCTAAACCATGTATGTACTCTTTTAACTTCCTTGGAGCTTTTCTCTCCAGGACTCCACTGAAAACAGACACTTTGTGTCCATTTGGATTTATCCTGGTAAAATAATGTTAAAATAAATAAATAATTCTGTAGCTGAAAAGATGGTTATTTCATCTTGTAAAGTACCAAGTAACACTATGTTTTGACATTGTTTCAGATCGTTGATTGAACCACATCAGTGAAAAGTGGAATTTTCAAGTGTGGAACTCCGAGCTGTCATGAAGTTCCTATTCCTGCAGAAGAAAACTCCAAAGGAAATCCATGAATGTATGATGCAAACACTGAGTGACAAGTGTTCTTACTCAACCATGAAGAAGTGGTCTGCAAACTTTCAACATGGAGATTTCGAGACCAAAGATTCATTAGGGTCTGGGAGGCCTCAAACGGTTGTCATTTCCTGAATTGATCATGTCCGTGACCCGATTTGGTAGATAGACAAATATCTGCTAAAACAATTGTTGAGACACTACAGATATCCAGGGAATGTGTTGGGTTTATAATTCATGAGCAGCACAGTATGCAGAAGCTGTCAGCCAAGTGGGTGCTCAAATGTTTCAATGACGGCGAGAAAAGATGTCGAGTGGACACTTCCAAGCTGATTTTGCAGCATTTTCGCAGAGTTGGTGCCAACTTTTTGGAAGAACTAGTTACTCTTGATGAAACATGGTTACACCACTATGGTCCTAAGACGAAATAACAGTTCATGCAATGGCAACACTCATGTTCACCAAGGCCAAAGAAGTTCAAGACCCAAAAGGAAAGGTCATGGCCACAGTGTTTTGGAGTCAAGAAGGTGTTGTAATGAATGACTGACTATCTTCCAAAGGGCCAAACACTTAATGCAGAACACTGCTGTAACTTGCTGTGCTGATTAAATGAGGAAGTGAAAGGAAAGGGGAGAGAGAAGCTGTAGAAAGGAGTTCTCTTTTTGGAAGACAAGGCACCTGTTCACAAGGCTGGCAAGACTATGGATGTTTTGATAAAATTGGCGTTTGAGTGCACAGACCATCCACCCTACTCACCAGATCTTCCTCCATCTATTTCCTGTTTCCAAACCTTGAAAAGAGATTGAAAGCGTGGCAGTTTTTGAGTGATTTGGAGGTAATTGCAGCAGCAGAGCAGTATTTCAGTGACCAGACTTCAGAATTTTTTGGCAGGGTTACAGAAAGACTTCAGACTTTTTTGGCAGGGCTACAGAAGCTTCAGGCACTATGTGCCAAGTATGTTGAACTTTGGGGTGAATATGTTGAATAACTTGTTAAGTTTCATGGCTCCACATCATTCTCTTCTAGGTCATTCTTAGAACTTTTCAGCTCCCCCTCTGGGCTGTTTTCCTTGCCATCCAATCAGATGAGATTACATTCACCATTTTTGAAAAAGAGTATAACTTTATAAACTTTTTTCACATTTCAGATATATATGCATTTAGGGCTACAATTTTGCATCCATATTATAAATGCATAACTTTCAACCTCTTAGTACAAGACTTCTGGCCAAATCCAAAAATAATATGGAGACAATTGCTAAAATCGGGGACAGATTTTAACTATTCTTATAAACTTAGAAAGTTGATAGAATAACACATTTGGGGTTAACTTGCGTATCTTAAAGGATATGAAATCTGAAAATCAAATGCATGTCAGTCTTTTATTGACTAGTAACCTTATGATTTGCCAGAAATCCACAGATTTTATGAGAAACAGACCAAAATTATAATACAAAAATCTGGATGTTTTGTAAAATTCTAGACAATTGTGATGTATGTATATATCTGTGGTAAATATGGTGTAGGCATGGTATATATTTAGGCTTAACAAGACAGCTATATCTTGTAAATACTTGAGTAATTCTATGCCTTTTTGCAAATTTTCATAACAACCCTTAACCTTTATAGAGAAGACGCATGTCTTCTGACAACAAATCTGGAAAATTATAAGTTCCATCAATAAGATGGTCATCTGACGCGTTTATCATATTTCTTCTGTTTTGATCTGCCTATTAGGAATAATTATCTGTTACGCTGTCTATTTTTCCATGTAGGATTATATTTGCTGGATTCTGTTATCAATTTATTGATGAAAGGACAAACTTGTCTTTTATGACAAAACCAGCAAGGCTTGAAACAAAACAATATCTCTGGCTTGGCACTGTTTGTGTCATTTTTATAACCGATTCCTGCTGCATGTGGTAACAACTATTGGCTTGTAGATGGCAACATGGAATGCTGTCTTCTACTTAGACGTTCACTGGTCATTTGCTTTTGTCAGTGCGTGTGTCATTGTATGTGAACAGACGTAAGGATCTTCCTAGGATTTTTCTCCACTTGTGATTTAACTGTCTGCGATGCCTTTTTTGTCAAATGCATTGCTCTGTTGATATAGTTAATTTGTCTTAATATGTATAATTTGTCTTTATATGTATAAAACTTGTGTGGCTGGAAAGAGACATTTCAGATCTTTAGATTTCTATTGTGTACCAGTGCCTTATATAATCTGTCATGATAGGGTGATAGCCTTTAAATCCTGAATCTCTCTTAGCAAGTTAAGTGTCTGATGGGTGGGGTTTTTTTTTTATTTCTTTCCTGCCACCAAAATATGTCAGCAACGGGTATGGGCCTTATTTCCCAGTTTCTGTTATCAAATAAGGTAATGGAGGGAATTTGAATCCTATCATTGCTGCAAAATAATAGGAGTTGTAGGGGTGATAGAGCCTACATTTGTATGATGAGACATATAAGCAAGGGGTGATTAGTCTAACAAGCTTATGACATATGCACACTGCCGCTTTGTGTTAATTTATGACTGATACCAGTTACCCAAATACATTTTATGCTGCACAACTACAGAACAGGATTATAATCTTTGGCTCCCATAGTTGTTTCCCTGGAAGGGCTACTGATACTACAATATTAAGTTATAATAGCTGTTTACCAGATACTCTCCTTTCAAAAAAGGTGTCTGTTACCAGTTACTTCAATAAACCAGCCAACATTTTTCCAAATGAACAAATTAAAACTATTTCCATAAAAATATCTGATTATACATATTTGATAGTATAGGAGTTGTAAATAATATGTATAGTTTTATTTTATTTATTGCTTTTGTTGACTGGAATAGTCTAAATGGGCTGTGGTAGCTCCTTTTTAGTAGAAACCTAGGAAGAAAAGGTTCAGTTACAAAAAAGGCAGTTATACACAACAGAAAAAAATATAAAGCTTAAAGTTACAAGATGGACATACAATAACTGCAAGGCTGCTATACCAGATAAAAATTGCGATAAGTAAAATATAGTCATTACAAATTACTACATGACAAATTGGTGTATACAGTGAGGTTCAAAATGTCAATTTATATTTTTTTTAATTTAAAGTAGGAGAAATGTGAGAGGGGAAGCATGGGAGATATGAGCAGAATGGAAGAGAGGAGGTGAGGAAATGTGAGGAGTGTGTTTATTTGTTGGCTGATATAGAAAAAATATATATACTGAAGTTTAGGAAGATGTGGAAGATAGTGAGCATGAGTTGGAATTTTACAGCAGAAAAAAATTGTCGGGATAAGCAGAGACAGCAGAAGTGGTCATAAGGGCAAAAGGATGGAAGACAGTAGGAAATTTGCATTGAGAAATGTTTAATGTGGATAGAGTGATCACAGGAAAACACTTCTAACTTCCTCTATTGCTGTTATTTCTTATTATCCATTGAAGCTGCAGACTGAAAATAAAGTCCAAGTCTATGATCCAGAAATCTTTGGTTTAACTTTCTTCACAAGGTAGAATTTCCCAAGTCAAAACAACAGCCACAAGCAACTGGAAAAGGAAAGGATGGCATCAGCCCTGGTTTAATACATTACATAAAAGTTAGATAGGATTTCGAAGTCCAAAACAGTCTCAAACTAAAACTAAAAAAGACAGCAGCTCTGGTTGTGTACATTCCAAGGTGATTATATAGATTTTAAATGCAAATGTAATATGTCTTGCCTTTTAAAAACAAATCGCAAGAATGCACAAACACATTCCATTCAATGGTGATATATTTCAGCTTGTCAAGGAAACATCACGGCAACAATAAACAAGTCCATATTACTAAAAGAAAAAAAAAGTTATATGTTCTATACTTCTAGTATAAATACAAATGATTTATATTTTTAAAATCTAAGAAAATGTATATCACCTGAAATTATCCAGTATGACTTTTTTATAGAATAATGTATCTGGCAAACAGCCTCTTGCTTTGACATGACTACAAAACACGTACTGGTACTTAATGTTACAGTCTTAAAAAAAATCGACTTCAGTAGTCAACAACAATACAGTCGTCTTCTTTCTTTAACTTGTGGAATGGTTAGGTACTGACTTCACAGATACTGTAGACATAGGAGAATTGCATTCTATTGTCATTCAAAAGACAGCAATACGCATTTCAGGGCTAAAGGGCATAAACTAAGGTTGGATATGGAGTCCTCCTGCTTATTGCTAGTACATTTTGGCAATATAATTAAATACATCTGATTTCTGAAACCTACATTAATTATTTGTAAATGCACAGTTGGTAATCATGCTCTGCTTTTGGTGGCCATTGCATGCTCCTTTGCACTAAATAACATTGACATTTATTTCCCTTTTTTGTTTAGGCAAAATGCAGTACATCGGAGGACTTTTGCTATAAAATGAAACCCACAAAAATATCCCTTTTCTTAACAAACTTCTAGGTGAAACTACTTTTAGTCTGGGAGAAAATTGCCTTTGCTAATTCCACAGACAGAAGGAGGTGTTTTTGCAGATAGTATCATTGCATTTTCAGACTGTCCAAAAGGAGCTATAAAAGGATTTTAACTTTCTCTGAAATGTTGCTGCTTGCAAACAGTCTCAGTCATCTTTAAGAAAACTGTTGTCCTGACCTTTGGTGCACCTCAGATACTCAAACCTATTGCTCCCATTCAATTCACTGACCCTCAGTACTGCCATCATACAAGTCTGGTAGCAGAAAAACAGAAATACTTTAGGGCGTGGTTTAATCCCTCATTGTCTTCTGACTAACAGACTGAAGTATGTGTGTATGGATACTTAAGCAATTGTAGCTAAGCTACAAGCTCTCTAATATATTAACATTTGAAGCCAGGAAAACCATCTGCATTAATCTGTTAATGCTTAGATGAGCATATGCTACCCTCCACATGGTAGCACAACTCACCCTTAGTCTGGTCTTTAATAAAATTCACAGTTATACCTTTTTTATCATATCACAGGAAACATTATTGCACTTAACTTTTTTTTTAGATAACAGGCTCATTGTCGCAGCAAAAGCAGACTTCCCTGATCTTCACTGTCTTGCATCTTAGCTACTGCCTGCATAGCCAACAGAAGACTATGAAGACTTGTAGTTAGCAGTGAAGTTCAAAAGATCAGGACATGCTGCCCTTACATTTTCATCCTGTCTAGAATGGCCTCTTCTATGACCAGCCCTGCTTCTGAGAACATTTTTCATCATGACACTTTGAAGTGAGCTAAATTACTTTAGTTTTAGAAAAAAATGACAAAATTTGCCTACAGATGTCACTGCTTTACAGACAATGTCTAATTGCTGGTACTTAGAATTGTTAGCTGTGATTTGTGCAATAATGTTCAGTTGTCTATCAGTCTTCTGAAGTAGCCCACATAACTTTTTTATGTTGCCAAACTTCCTTCAGATCTCTGTTGTTTATACTGCATGCAGTCTAATCATACTCCTACATTTTGAATTGTGTTATTTCTACTTGCTTTTGAACCCATTATCATAACTAACTGTGGCTTTTACTAATATGCAGGAACTTTCATTGTAATAATTTGCACTGTTTTTGCATTTGTTAAATATTATTGTGTGTGTACCTTTTCTATCCCAAGTCACAAATGAAAAGGGTACCTGGAGGCCAGTCCACCTATCCATCTAACAAATAAGCAATAATAATGGAAAGATGACATTGCTTGAGCCAGCCACATCCTTTACCAATTTCTCACCTCTCATGGAGTAAGCCAAGCACACACCTAAACAACCATGATTAGGGATGCCAAAATTAGACATTTGAATGAAGGAGCAGCATGTTGCCATTTGGGGTTAAATAATTAAAATGTGCCAGCAAATGGCATGCTTTAGAGACAGTGCCTAATTTCTGTTATTTATTAGCACTGCTAACTGCATGTTGTGCCATACCATGCACTTATCCATCTCACCTCCAAAGTAGCCTACACACTTGCTTTTTTTCATGTTGCAAAACTTTCTACAGATCTCTGTTATTTATACAACATGCAATCTCAACATACTCAATGCAAATTGTATTGCATTTATTTTCTATTGAATCATTTATAATAACTACCTACTACTATAGCTAATATACAAACAAATCCACCTGACCTACTCTCATAGATGAATTACCCCCATTGTTTGACAAAATAGTCCTTTGACAAGAATACTAAAACATTAAATAAAACTTTTAAGACTAAGGAATGGTACCTTATTTCTCCTGGAGTAGGACTTGCTCTGAGAAGACATCCTGTAGATGACAGTCAGGAACACCATAAATCCTGAGGTTCTAAAGTTGTCCTGTTCATCTCAGTTTATGGAAGGTAGGAATATATGCTAACTAATTTTCTGTTAGGCAGAAGGTTGGAGTTGAAAAGCAAATTAGCTACTCCGGTTATATTATTGATACTTGAAAATAAATACCAGGCAAAGGAAAAGTGAAGAAATCAGCAGAGAAAGACATGGAATTATGACTGTAAATGCATATTTATAAGATGAATATAAGGTAAGAATATAATAGCTTGAGGATCTCCAAGGTGACTGCACAAAGATAATGATTTGAACTCTCCAATTGTGAAAATAAAACCTGTGAAAACAAGGGCCAGTGAAATTGTCAGTTTGGGTAAAATTCAGTTACTGGCTAGTAATTGCACTGCCTGTATGTCAGCAAAGAAGAAAATTGAAGAACATGATAAACAATCATCCAGAAAAGGGGAAGAGGAAACTCTAGCTGGTAAGACGCAGTTTAGCAAAAAGCAATTCAAGTTTCTGTTTTGGTACATGAGTTGGCTTCCAGGAATTTAGAAGAAAAATAAATCAAGTGCACACAGAGATGTTTAAAATGAATGAAACTCTGAATGGATATATAACATCAAATAACAAAAGGCTGGAAAATAGAAAAAATACTTTTACTAGCTATTCGGATGAACTGAAAAAAAAACTACAAACAGCGGTCGAAATGCAGAAAGAGCTGTCTGAGCATGACTTCTCAAGAAAAGTTTGAAAAAATAGTAAAGTAAGAAGACAGAGTATGCAGATAAAATCTGAGATTTTCTTCTGTAACTGAGGAGCTGGAATGAGCAGAGTGCATTCATTTTATGAATGTACAGATAAGCAACTGGATTTTTGTTCCACAGCAGGATTTGTTAACTGAGAGGGCACATTGTTTCTATGCTCCAAATCTGGCAATGAGAAAGCAGCCAAGACATCTAATAGTAAAGATGCAATCATACCAGCAGAAAGGGTCATTCTTTACAAAACTGTGTCAGAAGGGAAAAGTAGTAAAACTGGGGATAGCAGAGTGTGGAACGTGATTATTCAGTCTACAGCAGGGAGAATAGAAGCAAGTTTATTCTAGCAGTCAGGGCAGGGAAAACAGAAGCAAGTTTATTTCAGCAGTCAGGGCATGCCAAGAGGCAGGTGTGAGATTCAACCTGCTGTATCCAACTGTCTGCAGAATATTTTTTAATGGAGGACCAAAGGCATTTTTGATGCAGAGCAAGATAATGAGAAAATACAAAAAAAGTTTATCCAACAAAGACTGAGCCAGCAAGCAGAAGGGGCTCTGCTTTGTATTCCTTTGACAATAACAAAGTCCATAGAGAGATTTTGTCACTGACACATCTTTTATTATTCCAAAGAGAAATGCTTGAGAGACTGAAAGCACAGGAGCTATCTAGAAGAACAAGAAATACATTGGACTTGAACCAGAGACTGGAGTTGGGAGATTTAAGTGATCAGAATGAAGGCCAGTAACACTGATATTAGTGAATGAATGGGAAGCTATAAAATAGTTCCACTGGAGAGAGGAACAGATATGTGAAATGTGGTTTTGAAATTAAAAGTGACTTAGGAATCACAGGAGTTTTGTTGACTGTGTCATACAGGTGGGTGAACTGTACAGCTTTATGACATTAATATTTAGAATGACATGATGGTAATGAAGTAACTATAACTAAAACACTTTTTCTTATGAAAATTTGTATAAACTTTTCATGATATAAGCTGCATGTTATGTTGCAGAGCAGTTTTACATAGTGTGGAGTCAGGGTATTTTAAATGTGAGCTGGGAGTGTCTTATCAGTGACTGTTGGATATGCTAAATATATTAAAACAAGAAAGCACTTTTTCTTATTTGGATGGTTTCCAGGTTTTACACTGTAACAAGACAAGAAAAGCTGGGCAGAAGTAAGTTAAAGTTAATATAGTTGTGATACTGGGCTGCTGGGATGGGGGATATAAAAAAGTACCAATCACATTATATATGGACTTAAGATAGCAATTTATTCAGTTTTTATAGAGGTGGGTATCTAGATTAATGTTTTTGGTTTAAGCTATACATGAGTATTTCAGCAAATAAGCTTGAAAAAAGGATAGAGTGATAAAAATCTTGGAAAATCCTAGTTCTTTCTTGTATCTACAAAGTCATTATTTTTCCATTAGTAATGGCTTTCAGTGGGAGAAAGACGTCCACAGGTACAAGCAGTTCATCATGAGAGATCCGAACAGTGTGTTATGAATTGAATTTGCAAACATTCTTTCATGCATCTGTAAAGGCATTAGCTGTTTTCTTTTCATTACTAACTGCTTTTACTTGGAGACGAGCAATCTGCATATGCAAGTAGTTAATCGTGAAAGGTCTGAACACTGTTTGCTGAGTAAAATTTGTTTGACAATAGTTTAATTAATATTTAATGGTTCATTGGCAAGCAGTTCAGTGAAAAATAAATGAACTTTGAAACTATGGGAAGTGAGTAAGTTATACAAGTAGGTACCCCAGCAGCCTTAGTACTCTAATGGATTTACTATAACATTTCATATAACATTACATATAACATTACACAATTTAGTTTACTTATTTATAGGTAGCCAGTACTGTTTCTTAGGGCTAAAAGTTAATGTGTACTGGAACCATGTGTGCAAGTTTTCACATCTGGGAGGGGAATACAGGTACAGAAAGAACAGGAAGCAATTAGTGTAATAGAGAGCAATGGCTCTGACATGCTGTTTAGCATGGGTAAGGTAGTGTATGTGGGTGCAGTTGTCAGTTTGGGGCAACTGCTACTATCTGGAGAGGAAAATTTCATTTCTTTGAAAATGTACATAATTTTTTTGGTTATAAGTTAAGTTGGGATGGAGTTTTGAAAAATCTATTTAGTTTTTTTTTTGAGAGTTTTCATTTAAGCAAAAAGTCCTAAATTGTACCATAGGTTCAAATGGAGAGGAGAAGAAGCAACTACATAAGAGAGTAGCATTCCAAGTATTAGTGTATGTGCATGTAAGCTAAAAGTTGGAAATACACATTCAAAAGAGCTGTTTTGTGTAATAGGTGGAGTAGTAGTTTTCCAGCATAACGGCTATGCTAGCCATATTATCATGGAATGTAATGGCTTTATAACTCTAGATAAAAAAACAAGGCACGCTGAATTGTGTAAAGAAGTGTAGGGTGCAAATAGCAATATGGCAGGAGGCACATTTAGATAGAAATGCGCATATGAATTCGACAAAGAAAGGATTTCAGGGTGCACACTCAGTGAAATATCTGGGACAAAGGAAAAAGTAAGTAATAATATTGACTGCAAAAGGGGCTCCAATACTGATAGAAGAGAAAAAATGAGAATATTGATGGATTTGTGGTTGTAAGAAATTATTAACAGGAGTGGGCTTATGCTGGCACATATTTATATTTGACTTAAAGCTGCTATGTAGCTAAAAAGAAATTTGCTAGAAATAAGCTTTCAGCAGGAAATATTTATAGATGGAGTGTAAAACCTGATTTGCAATAGTGAGGCTGTGCCTGGGGTTTATAACGGAAAATAAAACAAATGTGGGTAGATTTCTCAAGAAATGTGTGAGAATATTTGGTGTGAAAAATATGAATTCAGTAGCATAAACTTTACATGTTTTCCCCAAGGTACAATAACTGGGTTAGACCGACTAGAAATTATATTTCACAAGAGCATGTGTTGTAAGCTTTGACAAACATCCAATAACTATTTCAGATCATGTACTTATAAAAACTAAAATAAATATGCACAGTAATGAAGTAAAAATGAAACACTGGAACTCTCCTACTTATCTCTTAAAAAAAGAGGAATTTAAGAAATGAGTCTCAGAAATTATTCTAGATTTATTAGGAAGATAGCAATTTCATCAGAAGAGATAGCTAGTGAGTGGGGTAATTAAAAATAATAGAAATAAGAAAAAAGTAATATGAATTATTTAGAGGGTTTGACAATGGCTAAAGTATTGCAGAATAAGGGGAATCTCACAAAACAAGAAGAGAAGCAATTCCAAAAAGCTAAAGTGAAAATATTAAAGTATTTGAATAATATGCCTGAGTTTAGAAAGGTTGCTATTAAGTAGTTGTTTTTTTTGGTAACAACTCCAGAGTACAACACTCTTAGCACAATGACTTAGACAACAGAAACAAGAAAGGGTTGTTGCAACACTTAGTACTGAAGACTAAATGATGTCAAGGTTAGAGGAAAATGAGGCTTAACATTTAATAGCAAAGTCAGGAAGAGACGAGATAAAATGGAGATGTATAATTAATCAACATGAAAGTCTTCTGGAACAGATGGTATTCATGTGGAAGCTTAGAGAGAAGTACTTAATAAAGATTTGGAAAGTTTTGCTTAACATTATTTTGTAAGGTGGTGCCAGCATCCTGGAAGAACTCTGTGGTGGCTGTTTTACCCCAAGCAGATTAGGACCCCTCAGACCCAACTTCGTATAAATCCATTTCATTAAAATATAAAGTGTTTATGGTTATATAAGCTAAGAGAATGGCATAGCTGATGCCAGAATTGATGGGTATTGATCAATGTGTTTTTTGGAGGGGAGGCAAACATTCATTACCATTAATAGAACAGTGATGATCCAGGTGGAAGCAGAGTGTAAAAAACACTGACGTTGTTGGTGAGTTTTGATGTAGATAAAGCATTTCATAGAGTCAGGTGGGATGTTTTTTTTTAAGTAGGGCAATGAAGTATCTGCACTTCCTGATAGAACAACAGGGTTTATTAAGAGGCTATATGAAACATCCGAGGCAAGAATTAAGGTAGGAGGTTTCCTCTTCAACCAGCTGTATTTGAACAGAGGACCCAGGCTGAGGTGTCCGCTTTCTCTTTCTTAGTGTTTTATATTTAGAACCATTGGCAAAGAATATAAGGGACTTGGAATTTCAAGGATATAACTGGCATGATAATCAATAACTGCTTGGTTCCTTTGCTAATCTTCTCCAGTAAATTCCAAAAGGTAACATTTATAGACTTCCTAAAGACTACTTTGTCAGAAATGTTGGCGGAACTAAATGTTTGTTACTGAGGAAATTATTCTTCTGAGCTGGGATATAGGATCTGAATTACCTAGACATAGTAAGGCTTTACTGTGTGTAATGCTATTGGCTGCCAGAAAGCAACTGCAACTGACATACTGACTACAGTCAAGGAAATAAAACAACTGAAGGTGGAATCTTTAGAAAAGGAATGAGCAAACTGCATAAAAATAAACAATTTGCAGGAACAGTAAATGCAGAATGATGTTCAGGTGGAATAGTGATGCGTAAGGGATGTTAGGAAGTGAACAATTCATGTAATATTGGTGTGAATGATAATTGTTAAAAATAAAATGTATACAAGGCATGAAATAAATAAATGTTATGGTTTGTTTTATTTTCTATAAATGTATGGCTACTTGTATCATCGTTTGAAATGATCAGTTCCATCTGTTTTAGGCGACTTTCATGTTGATTTATTATACATCTCCATTTTATCTCATTTCTTTTTATCTTTACTATTAAATGTTAAGCCTAATCTTCCACTAACCTTGGCATAATTAAGCCTTCAATACTATGTTTTGCAACAACCCTATTTCCTGTTGCCTATGTCATTGTGCTAAAAGTCTTTGTGCATTGGAGTTATCAAACATAACTACTTAACAGTAACCTTTCTAATCATACAATGCACTGATGATTGTACATTAATATGCATTTCTGACAACTTAATACATCTTCAGAGAATTACTCATGAAGGCTTTAACTCTGTTGAAAGTTGGCTACAGGATAATCACTTTAGTAAATCCCCCCCAAAATAAATTACTTCTCTTTTTTCCAAAATCTCATGTCCATGGAAAAAACAACAACTTTAAAATGTATTCCTTAAATAATACCCTGGCTGAAGTTACCCCACATACAAAACTACCTGGCATGACAATCAACAACAATCTTAAATTTGATTTACATATCCACAACAGCATCACAAAAACCCTTCAAAATCTAGGCACCCTACATAGGGTAAAGAAATTCCTTACAGACTTTGCCAAGGTAATTCTAGCTACCAGTTAACTCTTACCCTCACTCCTTTGTGGAGCCCTTCTCATGACCAACCTACAAGCCTCACTTAGTTCTAAACTTGAACAGTGATATAGCAAAGCTGCCAGATTTGCTTGCAACAAACCTTTCTGCACCCAGCACTATTTACCATTAAAAACACTTAATTTGATCGTGCTTCCTGACAACCTATCTTATACTCGGCTCACCTTAACCCATAAAGTCATCTGTACCCCATCTGCCTGCCCAGCAATTAGATCCCAGTACTAACTTTCAAATCGTCCCCTTTGGTCAAATAATAAACAACTGGTTTCCATCTACAGACCACAAAGGGTGTCGGGCTCAGTCTCTATTCCAATAGCATGGATGGAACTTGGAATACAATTACTATATCAGTCAGGTCTATCACACATTTTCATCTTTTCAAACCATTATTAAAATACTTTTTCTCTGCCTCCTGGCGTTGTCCCTGCTTCTCATTTTGAACATAGCTCTGTAACACCCTTCATCACCTTTCTTATACTTCCCTTTAAAGCACTAAATCACTTAATCTGCTTATCTTCTCTTAATACCACACTTTATTGTACATGTTAAACTACTATGCCTACTTCTAATTAACACAACCAAATTACTATTCCATCACTACTTCTCTATGAGCACTCTAACTTGCTTATCTCCTGCGATACCTCCCACTATGGTATTTCTTAAATTATTCCTACCTATCTTAGACATCATTCTTCTATCTGTAAAGTCTCAATACAAGGCTTGTAAATTTAATGATTTTGAATATCAATACAAATTTTATTAAACTGACTATTATACTGTGTATTCATTGAAACTGCATTATAAAAAGTGTTATTGTAAATATTGATTGCATTAAATATGATACCTTGGAGCTTTTCTGCTTGCGCCTATCAGACTTTCCTGGTAAACAGATATTAATAAATAAATAACTAAATGGAGAACTGAAGACTGAATAAAGGTTTTTTTTTAATATCAATTAGTCTTTTAATCCCTTTTCCTTTCTTCATGATCTCTGTAGTGTCACCAAAAACCCAAGTGGTCTGAAACTCCAATTACCTTTTTTTAATGTACATGCTTCCATTGTTGTTGTTGTTGTCTTTTGGCTTTTCCCATTTAGGGGTCCCCACTAATGATTGACAGTAGATTTTCACGAACGTCGAGGTGCCAGCTCGACGTTCAACCTTCAACGAAAGAATGCCCATTTACGCATGTCTTTCGAATGCCCACCCAACCGCGGGGAGGACATGCAGACTCCACACAGAAGGCACTCCCCGCACTCCAGCTGAGAATCAAAAGGGAGAACCTGTTGCTGTGAGGCAACAACACTACCGCTGCACCACCACGGAAGTCATATGTAAAAACATAATGTAGTCTATTTTCAGTTTTAAACCAACCCCTCACATATTTAGACTACCTTTTCTAACTATTAATTTTCCATAAGTCATTATTTCTTTATACTTTAATATTATACTTTAATATTCCATGGTAAATTCTCTCCATTTGTTTTACCATAACAGGTAAAATTGTCTGTATGATTATGTTTTTTAATTTCTCTAAATGTTTTGGGTTTCCAATATCCTGACAGAATTGGAGTCAGGGTATGAGTAGAGTTCATGAAATTACTATTGCTTTAATCTATGATGTTTGCCAAGAGTGTTCTCAGCACTTGCAATATATCCAGAATTGCAACCCTCCTCTGCAGTTCACATGGAATTGAATGTATCAGCAGCATATTTAAATAAGCCTGAATATTTTTTATCAACTCTGCTGCTCCTACTATGATTGGAAATATCTGGACATTTTTATCCCTTGTTGCTGTTGTTGCTACTTGCATATTTTGTATTTTATGGCTTTATGTCTCTCAGCACATGGGACACTGTTAACTACACTAGGTGAAGCTAATTTAATGACTAATGATACTTTTGTCCTTTTTTTCTTTAACTACTGTATCTGTTTTTGTGCTTCTGCTTTCATAACTGTTTCTATTGGATGATCACGTGTGATCAGGACTTCTTCATTTTTAGTAATTCTTTGTGGTTCATATTTCCAGTACTTTTCAGCTACCTGTATGTTTGTTTACACAGTCCTCAATGTAACAGTCCTGTCACATTGTTGTGCCTTTCAGTATACAGACCCTCAGTCATGATTATATCACAACTAGCAACAAGATGAGAAACTATTTCTAGTTCTTTACTAAAGAACCCACATTTGTCTTGCATCCTCTAGTTTTTTGTAGAGCTTGTGAACCAAGATGTATGGAGCGTGCTCTTGTGATCTGGCATCTTTTTACACTCTGTTGCTTCCTGATTTTTATCTGCTTCTGGTCTGATTTCCATTCCCACTCTTTTACAAAATATTTCTGCTTATCTGAGCAAAGATGTCATCTTGGGCTTGTTTTTTTCAGCTTTAGAAACATCACTATATTTGGACCTGATGATATCAACAAATATTTATGCAGTCAAATGACGCACGACTGCAGGTCTATAGTATGTCAATATTAATTATTACATATTACTTGACATCCTCAAATTATTTTCCTTATCCTTTCATTTTCCTTTGCATGAAAGGGAAAACAGTGGAACAGGTTAAACATTTCAAGTATCTGCGAGAGGTGGTTGTAAAGAAGGGAAATCTGATTGAGATGGTCAAAGCCAGAATAAGGGTGCTGTAGCCAACTGACAGAGAGTGCCAAGTGTAGTGCGTGATGGAAGAATGCCAAAGAATCTGAAAAGTAAGGTATACAAAACAATAGTTTGACCACTGCTTTTATATGGCACAGAAGTCTTGACAGTGAAGGTAGAGAAGCTGAGGTAGTATGAGGTGATGGAGATGAAGTGCCTGAGATGGGTGGTAGGATGTATATTACGGAACAGTCAAAGAAATGAGGACATTACAGCAGAACCCAAATTATCCCCAGTTACATTGAAAGTCAGGGAGAACAGGTTGCAGTGGATCAGTCACAGGTGCAGGAAAGCAGGAGACAATTTGTTGAATATTTTGGAGAGACAGGATTAAGGTAAGACGTAATGAGAACATCCAGCTAAGGGATAGATGGACTGCATGATAAAAGAGCTGCACTAAATCAGTAGAGGTTGAAACAGTTGAAGTTATACCTCAACTCTATGTGGAAAAAATGAGAAACAAGGGAGCTGCTGCTCATCCTTTATATTTTTTGAAGATGGGTGGTGTATTAGCTAATGAAACATAAAATACCATAACTCCAAGAAGTCCAAGTCTTTATGACCTCAAAACTGGTCTCTCTCAAGTATCTTATATAAAGCGAACATATTAACTCTGCATTTAATTTCTTACGCTAATTTATTTCCACTAATGTTGTCATGTATGAAAATGCCATCTCACGTCTCCCCTTAAAAGAAGCTGTGGTCCACAAAGGATAAATATACATAAGTAAAAATACATTATATTTTATGCTATTCACGTTTAATGACCAAAGGGAACATTATCTCTTTCCCTTCCCCCTTTTGAGTGTTCCTCCTTTTCCTTAAAAAAAAAATCCCCAATTATAGCTCCTTCCATTCTACGGTAGGCAGTTTCTGATGTTTCTCTTTTAACTTCATTATCTTGTGGTGGTAAACATTTATTGCTTGTCTGCACAGAACAAACAGTGTTAGGACTCTTATCTCCAGTATTCTTTCTCTCTACCTATTTCCACATTACCATCATTTGATATAACAATTTCATTTTCATCTTTATTTTGAACTTGTTCAGTGTTACACTCCAGCAGTACTTCAAGTCTCATTTATATATATATATATATATATATATATATATATATATATATATATACATATATATTTTTTTTTTGTCATCATTCTCTTGTATAATTTGGCCACATTCAAGCCAAACATGACCTCTGTTGTGACACTTTCTGCAAGACAAAACAAGATTTAATGAATATCCATTTTCTTTACAATGTCAGCAACACTTCTTACCACATTCCTGAACCAGATGAGCAGCAGAACTGCAATAATAACAAATCTTTTATTGCACCAGAATGTTATTACACCTACATAATATTTACCTTTAATACAATAGTAAGTGCTTTGGTTTATTACCACCTTTTAATGACATCAGCAGCTCCCATGCCCCAGTTTAGCCTTAACACATAACTATGGCTTTATTTGCTGAATGTACAATCACAAGAAGAATTAGAATGATCCAAAAGCTCTTTTTTTGTCTATGATATCTAACCTAAATTGTGCCCACAGCATCATTTTGACATTCTGATTAAGTAAAATAAACATACTTTGACCAAGGTAAACTATCTGTTTTACTTCACTTAAAGATAAAAAAATTAATTTAACTGATGTGCCTCAAAAGTCATTTCACAGAGCTGCTTCTGCCCAAAATGAACAAATGACAACACATCCTGAGACTTAAATCATAATGGTACTATGACATGATTACAAAGTCTAATTGTAACATGCCATCTTTTTTTTTTCAACTTCTTTCACAAGTCTATTTTTGTTTCTGCTCCTTAGTGGAGACAGAGTATGTGCAGTTTGTTGTGATATATGATATTTTCATATCTATTGCAATTACTCCAAAATGTTCTTATCCTTCACATTTCATCACTCTTCTCATGGCACTACCGTCCTCCACTTCCACACTCAGAAATTCTACTGAACTAGTATTCCCATCCAGGTTACATCCCTCCACTTCTACTTCCTGGGTTTCCTGCACACAGCATGAATCATGATCAAGTTCTGTTTAATCTTACAGTCTCACTAATGTTTCATTATCTAATTCAGCACCCATCATCTCCATAATCTGTACTGTAGCCTCATTTTGTATACTGTTGATTCCATCAACTTCCTTAATTTCAACAGAATGTTGCTTGTCCTTCTCATTCCCCTTAGCCTCCACTATATTTCTTGCTACAGGCAAACCTCCACCTCCCTCTAGCATTGACAAGAGTAGGGGTCCTTTATTTATCATACCAATAACATACTTTCACATAACGTTTTTATTCTAGAACAATAACACACTCCAACACTTATTTTACTTCACATTATTTAAATAAAATATTTTATTAATCTTTTATACTCCTCTTATCCTCCTTTTTTTGTTATGCAGAACGTCAGAGCACCTTCTTCTCCACTTAACCCATAATGCAATGCAAGCAAAATTGTCTAATCTATCCTGACTGTCTTTATCAGACATTTGTCATAAAAATATAAACTATATTTTCTTTTCTTAAATCTAGAAGCTTGTTTATATTTAGTGCCCTAGCCAATTTCTTAACAAAAATCTTGATTTTATTACTGTCAAAAACATAGAATATTGTACCTTCTATTTCGCACTCATTAAAAAAGACCACATTCTACTTCTTATCCTTCTGTTTCATCTTTCCTTTTATTGGTATCTTTCCATGTGATAGTCTCCACCAAAAATCCCATAACACTGTATCACTTTGAAATCTCTTTCTTCTATTATCGATACTCTCTTTTATACCTCTATCAGGTGTATTCCAAATTTCCAATAAACAGAATTTATTTGAAATATTTTCACATTTCCATTACTTTCTTTTATTACTTCTTTCCACATTCCAATTTCCTTTTATATTCTTATAGTATTTCTTCCATCCCTACTCTTTTGCTCCCCCCTCAATATCTACTAGAAAACATATTTATTTTTCTTAATTAACTTTCACAGTAATCCCTTTCTTTCATATATCATGTACATAATTCTCCTTAGATGTAACAAACTGAAATATAAAAATAATTAGATACTTCCCTCTTCTTTACCGTCATAGAGTACACCTCTCCTAATTTGGGTTTAGTGTTGATCCCTAAATAACTGTAAAAAATAACCTCATAATCTCTGCTTTTAACCTGTCTGGAAAAAAAGATACACAGCCCTCATATACCCCAGATACCTAGCAAAACTGACTTTAAGTAAACTTTCTGTTTAAATGTTATAATATGTGCCTTCCATTTTCTTATATTACTTAATTCATGTGATTGTGTCATCCATTCTTCCTTTACCTCTTTCCATTCTCCACAAACTTTGACAAATATCAGTCAAATCTTATACCCAGGAAACCCCTCTACTCCTAACCCCTGCCCTAATAATACCCCACAAGAAACTGCTTCCATTTTTAACTCTTACTTCATTGGCACAATTAGTAAACCTATGCAGACCTCAAACTCCACTGAACCTCCCAGTTCTTCCATCCCTCCTAAACTCAATAATCCCTTCACACTTAAACCAGTTCCAATAAACTGCATCAAAAATCTTCTTCTCAAACTAAAACTTTGTTCCACATCAGCAGGTAACCCACTCTCACTCTTCCTTAATGCTGCTGCCAGTTCTGTAGCCTATTCCATTTCCATCCTCATAAATAGTTGAATAAGTGAGTCTACAGTCCCCTCTCTGTGGAACAATTCTATACAATACCCCTCCACAAAGGTGGAAACTGTACTCAACTTTCTAACTATCGGCCAATAGCGATACTATCTCCTCTCTCAAAGATTCTTGAAAAAATACATTCATAAACAAATCTTAGACTATCTCATCCAAGAAACCCTACTCTCACCTACACAACATGGCTTCCATCCTCACCACATTGCTACAGCAACCCTTATCTCCTTCAGACACTCTTATTACCTTAGATAGAGACAATAACAAGCTGGTCTCCTGTCTCTTTCTAGATCTCTCCAAAGCTTTTGATACTGTTTCTTACCCTATTCTCCTTTCCAAACTCTCTCACCTTAATCTTTCAACTGCTACTATTTCCTGGTTCCAAAGCTATCTATCCAACAGACAACAAGCTGTTAAATGGCTCTCCTCTCTATCTTCCTTCCCCATTATGACGGGAGTCCCTCAAGGATCAATTCTTGGTCCCTAACTTTTTAAAACATTTTTTAAATCACCTTTATAAGTCTTGTCCACAATCATCCCTTATATGGTATGCTGATGACTCCATAGTCATCACTACTTCTGATACCCTCTCTGACCTACATACTCTTACACAAAAATCTTTCAACCTTATTGAGAAACGACTTTCTAATAATCAGCTCATAATGAACCCCCCAAAAAATAAACTTCTACTTTTCCTCCCCAAATCACTGTTCCAACACAAATTCACATTCACCATTACATCCCTTAACAATACAATCATTAAGGTCGAAACCCATACTAAGTTTCTCGGTGCCATTACAGATGACTAACTTAAATTTGAGCTTCACGTGTTCCACAATATCAAGAAAACCCATCAAAAAATAGGCTTAGTGCATAGAAATAAAAAGTTTCTAGCAAATGAGTTAGGACTGACACTAGCAAACACTTACCTTCTCCCTAATCTCTTCTACTGTTCACAAATCATAACTAATTTACAATACAATCTTCTCAGTAAAATTGAAACCACATATAATAAAGTAGCTAGATTTGCTTCAAACCAGCCATGTAAATCTCATCAATGTCTGCTCTCAATACACTAAACTGGTTAGAATTCTCTCATTATCTTCTACTTTCTCAACTTACCATCATCCATTCCATACTGTATAAACCATTATCCTGCCCTGACATCTCCTTTTTAGTCTCCTACTATACCCCACCTAGAACTCTTAAGAGCGCTGATCTATATCACCTAGAAATGTATAAATGCAAAAGATCCTCTGGGCAAAAACTTTATAGCTAGTTACCAGCCCTGTCATGGAACAAGCTTCCCATGTATCTAGGAAAAATAAACCAGACTCACAAATTCAAGAAAGCTCTAAAAGATTACCTAAATACTACCTGGACATGTCATTGTAAAAATCCTCCCTGAACTCTTTACCTTCTATCCTACCCTACTCCTTTCCTCATTCTCCTTTTTATACATTCTCTCAATTCCTACCTTGTCGACTCCCATTTAGCTCAAATCATTCCTTATTCTGCTCCTATTTCCTCTTCACCTAACCTCCCTTCTCACATAATCTTCCCCTCCCATCTTGACCACTTACTAATTACCTAATCCTTCTCTGATCCTATTTCCCTCCCTTAGTTCCCTATAGAACATATTCATTTCTCATGAACTCTCCAATACTAACAGTAGTCCCCCTCATCAGGGTGTAAGTTGGCTTACCTCCTGCAAAAAAAAAAATAGAAAGTAATAATTGTTCATTATTTTGAGCATTCATTAATATGAGCATTTGCTCTAAACTGATCACTGTTTAGAGGTTCCCTCATACGAGTGTTCACTGTTTCATGAGACACTTATATGTGTATAATTGTTACACAAAGGTTAAATACTCATTTGGTTGAAACATTTATGAGTATAAAAATGAAAAAAAAGAGAACGAACAAATGAATGAATGCTCCTTTTTATGAATCACATATGGCTGAATTAAACTTTTATATAGTATATTTAGGTAGGAGTGTGCTGGAAAATTAATGTTTGATTGAAAAAGTGGTGATTGTGAAGATATGCCAGATTGCATTATAGCAGTTGGTGTGCATGTCCCACTGTTCCCAGGTTAGAGTAAGGGTTAGGCAAAAATTCAGTGTTGTGCATGCTTGGTGTTGTGTGCCATCTGCATTCTTTTGTTTTATGCAGTGGTACTGTTAGTGATGTAATATGTAGGGCTGGGGTTAGGATTAAGGTTAGCACTTATGAGTAGAGTGGGGCAGGGAGGCTCATATAGGATGCATGGCTTCTTTAATATAGAACATATTTGTGCCTGCTTTGTACTATGAACAATCTGGTAGGGGTGTGCTAGTATCTATTTCTTTAGATTGCTGTTATGGTGCACTAAATATGCACAACACTGCACAATGCTTCACTACTTATTCTATTTGCATTGGCATTCCTGGCCAATACATTAAATCTCTCAATCTTTCTTTGCAGTGTAATACTCTCAGATGCACATATCATGTCAAGAATTTACCTTACCACTTGATTGTCAACTATTATTTTTTCAGCATTAAAAATTAAGCCTTAGGTAAAATGTATTTTTTCACTGAAAGAAAAAGAAGCCTCAATTTCTTTTCTTACTGATAATATTTGCTCATACTAGCATCTTGTTGTAACGTCTTTCAGTAACTGCATTTCTAAGTCAGTATCAATACATCCATGGAATTCATTTACATTTTATTATGTCATTGGTAACTGCAGGATAACCCAAGGAATCTCTAGTCCTTCTTCTAACAATTCTTCATACATTTTCTGGTAAGTATGCTTTATTCAACATATTTGCTTTTTGTTATTCCCTGCCTGGAGTGTATTTTACTATCAAACCATACTTCTGTGGATTAAGTAAAGTTGACGCCAATCTTAGAGTTGCTTCTAAAACAAACACTCTGAATATGTTTTGAAAGGGTTTATGGTCAGCTTCCATCTGAACCTTTTTATTTTAGACCTATTCATGGCTTTTCCCCTATCCATATCCAACTGCTATTGTTCTTTTTCTACTTAAGCATATTGTCAATAAGTTATTTTCCTTCTGTTTTGAACAACTATAGATACTCTTGATACAATGGCAAGTGGCCTATTCTCTCTTGTACAATCACCGCTCCTTTAATATTCTGATTATGATCTAACTAAAACATATATAGGTTATTGGCATCAATGTATATTTTCACATTGTTGCATTTGTGACTAGCTTCTCATACATTTTAAAATGATTTTTCCTGTTCCTATCTCCATTATCACATTGGATGTTATATTCTGTAATGATTGTCTTTCTTTGTAATGTTTTGAACTCTGTGTATTGTTGCAATTGCCAATGTGCTTAGATGTTGGCTAAAACATGATCCTTGGCTCAGCCCACCTACCTGCTTAACAAATAAACAATGTCACAGGCTGTATATTGCTCTAACAGCTTAAAGTCATATTTACTTTAAACATATTAGGTACAACATTTATTGGGCAGCCACGGTGGTGCAGCAGTTAGCGTTGTCACCTCACAGCAAGAGGTTCTCCAGTTCGATCCTCGGCTGGGGTGCCTTCTGTGCGGAGTCTGCACATCCTCCCTGTGGTCGCATGGGTTTCCTCCGGGTGCTCCAGTTTCCTCCCACATCCTAAAGACATGCTGGAGGTGGACCGGACACACTAAATTGGTCTTAGGTGTAAGTGTGTGGTGTGTGTGCCATCTGTGGAAGGTTGGGTGGCGGGCTGGCAACTCAACACTGTAAAACTTTACTGCCAATCATGAGCAGACAGGTGATCCACTGTGGTGACCTCTAACCGGGAAAAGCCAAAAGAAGAAGAAGACACAACACTTATTCCTAGAAATAGCCTCAGTGGCTGCTTGTCATCTAGTTTTGGCATTTGCACAATTGCTGTGATATTTTCTGTAATATGCTTTAGTCCTTTTGACATTAGAATGACCCACGTGTTTTGTACGCACTGTCTTATTTTACATTTGCTGTTATTTAACTTGGCATTATGCAATTTTTTTTACACAAGAAACATCTTTACCGAATTATTATGGCATAGGCAATCATACATTTATATAAATGAAAACAAACCATATTTACATTACGTATTTCTAGTTGTAAACATATAATCTTCTGTACAGTCATTGTCTATCAAACATTCCATATCTCATTCAGTTCTTGCCTTACCTTAAACATCATCCCCTCCAAAACATTATTCTGCACGTATTGTTCCCACAATTCCCATTTTTTTCTATGTAATCTGCTCCTACCCTTTTCTAAAGACCCACATCCAATTATTTTATCTCTATTGCTATATTCAGTACTTCTAGTATGGTTGGTTTAGTCCATGATTTCCATTTTCAAGTAATTTTATTTTTGTCAGTTACCAGAGTTAAACTCAGCAAGGCCTTACTTATATCTAGACAATTCCAATTCCGTATCAAAGCTCAAAAAAAAATAATTTCATTAGTTACATCAGTTTGTTCACCCAGTATATCTGACAGAGTAGTCTGCAGGAAATGTTTAAAGTCTGCCAACTCATTACACTCCCAAAAAATATGTTACTAGTTACCTGTTTCTTTCCCATCACACCACCAACATTTGTAATCTACCTGAGAAAGAATTCTTGGGAGTCTGTCTGGGGTATAAAAATACCTATTCAAGCACTGCAAAGCAAAGATCCTAAATCTTCTAGACTTTGTTGTATGTTTGGCAGCCATACATATATCATCCCATTGTTTCTTTGTGAATTGCTTATTCAGTCTCTCTTGTCAATCCTTAACTTCCTCTAATTGACTCCTCTAAGTATCATGCAATATTTTATATGCCCTACAACTTATCCATTTTTAACAGCAGCTTTTGGTCTAGATTCTACTAAAAAATATACCAGTGCTGGTCTTTCACTTAGGATACCCCTATTCCTTTCTCTTTGCATATATTCTGATATCTATTCTTGATATGGAAGGAAATCTCTATCCTTTAGTTCAGACCTATTTGTGGCCTCTTCCTTTCTATTACCTTTCCCTCTCTAATTATTTGCTCCTAATGCATTGGTTCTTTTGCCAGTTCTCTCCAGTAAAATCCAGCCCCCTCTTGCCTATTTTCTATATCTCTAATTGCAGTCATATATATCGGCAGAATCTCCTTTCTCTATTATCGTGTTGGCTTAGTTCTTAGAATATTCTGCTACTTTATGAATATAATATTCTGTACGTTTATTGTTATTCTTCTTAAGGATATGCATCCAAAATCCCAGTCTCTCCTTATTTCTTGAGCTTCCCCTATTTCATCATCATCTCTTTCTACTTTGAATTTTAGGATTCTGATTGTGTTGTATGGGAGTTTTAACTGTTTAGCTCTGAAGTACCCATTCAAATCAGGTAATCTAAAACCACCTTGTTCTATTAGAAGAATCATCTTACCCCATTTGAATCTTGTTCTGTTCCCCTCCCAGATAAAAATCCTTCAACTCTTTATTAATTGCTATCCACAACTTCTCCTCTGGTTGATAAAAATGTGCCTGACCTATGTATAAAACTAAAGGGAGGAAAAACATTTTCACTGCTTGTATCTTGCTATCCATATCCATAAAACAGAGCTTCCAGTTTCTCAGTTTTTGTATTTTTTTGTTTAGTCTCTTCCCACATATCCTAAGCTGCCATAACAGAATCCATTTTAACCCATACTCCTAAGTACTTCATTTTATAATATCCCTATAAATATGAGTATTGCTGAACCATTTCATGTGTGGGTATGTAGTTTACAGCTATTACCTTTGTTTTATCTTCATTAATTTTGTATTATCATCATTAAAAATAGGTTACAAAAAATAGGTTATATTGAATAGTCAGGTCTGCTGAAAATATCATTGGTGCTAGTTTGCCCTCCTCACAGGACCTGTAGTATTCCAGAGTCATGAAAAGGGCAGGGAAGATCATCACCAACCCTTCACATCCGGGCCACCATCTTTTTGACTATTACCATCAGCCAGGCCTTATAGATTAATACACACCAAAACAAGCAGATGAGAACAGCTTTTTTCCACAGCCCATCAAGTTCAAACAGTTAACTCAACTTATTAGGTTGGAGTATTCTTTTTCCCAAGCCTCGAAGGATTCTACAGTATTGTTTGCATATTGTTAATAGTTATTTCTTTCAGCATTTATTTCAGTATTTCTTGCACTGAGTTGCACTTTGCACCTTGAATGTGTATATATATATATATATATATATATATATATATATATATATATTTATATATATATATATATATATATGTATATGTATATGCGTATTTATTTTTTTGTCTTGTTCTTAATAGTTGCATGTATGTTGTTTGTCTTGTTCTTAATAGTTATATGTATGTCATTTATGTAATTCATACTTGGAGAGTCACTGAAACCGGAGTCAAATTCCTTGTATGCATGCATACTTGTCCAATAAATGTGATTCTGATTCTTATTCTGATTAATTGTGTATCCTGAAAAGACTTGAAACTGTATCTGAATGTTCCACAACACTGAAATATCCTTTTGTGGTTTTATCAAGTAAAAATAATGTTATCTGTAAATGAAGCCAGCTTTTCTTGATTGCCATGCCAATTATATCCTTGAATTTCTGAGCCCTTATTTTCTTTAATGGTGGTTTTAAATAAAACACGAAAAACAAAGGGGAAATGAACACCCCTGCCTGCTTCCTGTGTTCAAACAGAATTTATCAGGGAGGAACCCCCCCCTCCAATTATTTTCACCTATGATCCCTCATATATAGGTTCATAGGTAGGTACTAGGCTATCGGCCCAAGGGCCTAAGTAAGCCTAACTAACAAATTTCTCTGGCTTACGCCACCCAAGAAAGTTAATTTCCTGTGACCCTGTCGAGTAGAGCCACAGAAGTGATCCCCGGGTGTATTTCCTATTTTCCATCCACTCATCAAGATTTTTCTTGAAGAGTGCTAATGAGGAACTTTGCTTGACATAGATGGGTAGCTTGTTCCAGAGTATAGGAAGTCTCTGGGACAGGAATCTATCCCTCCAGCATGTCCTCTTTATTGTGATGACAAGATTTAGGTCCCTAGAGCATGTAGCTCAGAGGGATTGGGATTTCTTTAGGTGTAGCATGTCCAACAGCTCTGGGTTTAACATAGCTTTATATGTTAGGCAGAGATCTCCTTGGAGTAGGCGATGTGCTACAGAGTAAAGCTGGAGTTTTTTGAGACGGTCAGTGTAGGGTATCTGTTTGAGGCTAGTAATCCTCTTTGTGAGGTACTTCTGTGGCTTCTCCCGCTGCTGCAGATGTCTTGTGATGTAATTTCAAAAGGGGCATTGTACTCTATAATGGGTCTAATGAGTGCCGAGTAGAGGGGAACAATGACCTCTTTTTTTCCTGGATGAGAACCCTTTTGTGATAAGGTGTGCCACATAGAAGGATTTCCTGAGTACTGTGACAATGTGATTATCAAAGAAGAGACTACTGTCCACCTGGGTCCCTAGGTCTCTAATCACACATTCGGCATTAAGTAGACTGCTGTTTATGTGGTAGTTCATGGGTACAGAGTTTTTACCAAAGGGATGACAATGCACTTTTTGGCACTGAGCTTGAGGCAATGCCTCTGACAGCAGGCATCTGTCTCAGTGAGGCCCTTCTGTAGGATGTTCACATCATTTGAGGACTCGACTATGGTTCCTAGTTTGCAGTCATCTGCGAATTTCACTAGCCAGAAGCCTTCAGTGTTAGCCTGTACTTCAGAGAAGTAGATACCAACAGGAGAGGTCCCAGGACTGAACTCTGTGGTACTCCACTTGTCACTGGTCTGAAGTCAGATTTGGAGTCTGCAACTTTTACAGTGTGGGTCCTGTCAGTGAACCATTTGGCAACCCATCTTGTGACGTAGGGATTTATACCTAGTTTAGTGAGTTTAGCTATAATTCCAGAATGGAGGATGGTGTTGAAAGCCTTGGCGAGATCAAGATAGGCTGTGTGAACCACCTTACCCTCATCTACGGCTTTGGTGACTGCTTCAAAAAAGTCGATCAGGTTCAGAAGGCATGATCTGCCTTTTACAAACCCGACCTGGGTGGGTTCCAGAGTTTGGAGGTTACCAATGTCTTTGTTTATGAGTTCCATGATGATATGTTCCATGGCCTTGCAGACCAGGATCGTCAGGCTAATAGGGCGATAGTTCCCAGGATCAGTGGTGGCTCCCCCTTTGTGGAGTGGGATAACTGTTGCTGTGTGCCATTCACTGGGCACAAAGCCTGACATGAGACTATGATTGAACATGGTGCTTAGGTGTGGAGCCAGTTCATTCTGAAGTTCGTGTAAAATGCACCCTGGGATGTTGTCCGGTCCCATGAATGCTGTGTTTTTGGTTTTAGAGAGTGCAGCTTTTATCTGCATAGATGTGATTACAGAGACTCTGCATTCTTCCTGTATAGATATGGGCCCTTTAGGGGGTGGGGGTGGGGGAGAATAGCACTGAACCTATCTGCCAGCATGTTGGCAATATCAGTTGGTTCTGTAATTTTCATGCCGTTGTGCTGTAACTCAGAGCAGATCTGGGTGTTGCCATTGAGATTCTTGACATAGCTATAGAATGCTTTGTGGTTGCCCTTAAAATTAGTGGCAATTTTGTTTTCATAGCTAGCTTTGGAGGATCTTATAAGGGATCTCAGCTTCTTACTGAGGCTGACAAGGGAGCTCTTCCACTCATGGGATTTTACTCTCTTTTGCAACAGTTTCTTCCTTCTATTGTAGAGTTTGTTTATGGCAGGGGACCACCAGATTGGCTTCCTTTTTTTTTTGAGTATAGCATATTGATTCTGTTTGGGATAGCACAATCCATGCTCTTGTGTAAGTGTTTATAGAGTGCATTTCTGTAGGATTCAGCAGTCGTAACTGTATTGTCCATTTGCATGAGTGTCATGAAGATAGCCACTTCTGTCTTAAGAAGCATGAAGTTGGCTTTGGAGAATTATTTTACCGTGGTTTCCTTAATGGTGGGTGCATCAAAAATATTTTCAGACAAAATACTAGACTCTGCACTTCCATCTAGATTTAAATTCTAAATTTCAGTGATTAATGTTTAGCACTTCTTGACAACAGTCTGAATTTTACTTTCTTGTTTCAGTACTTTTGATACTTTTTCAGACTTCACTGTATCGATTCTTTTCACTTTAATAATACAAACTACTCATTTTAATTTTCCTGTTCATTAATGTACACACATTCATTTTAACACACTTGCCTTTTATTTTATTTATGTTTATAATGTGGTTCTTCCTAGCACATATTTTAAAAAATAATTAAAAGCAGGACAGTGTCTTGTCTCATGCACACAGTATAATAATGCAGTGCATTACTCTTGAGTTCCAACTGCCCCACATTTTCGTGTACCTATGGGCTCTTTTTCTTGTCCTCATAGGTTCATAGGTACATCCACGCTAATGTCCACCAATACCTTTATAAGCCTAGCCATGCAACCAACCCACATATGTCCCCATGTAACATGGGCATCTATTTTGAGGGATATGTTATTTAGGAGGTTGATAAAGGTTTAGTTATTGTCAGCCTCTGCCTTTCAGAGACATGGAGGCCTGACCAGTGGTGAATTTTCAATTTCCCATCCAATGATCAAGGTTACGTTTGAATAGGGTTAGAGGTGGACTCTGCTTCACATAGATGGGGAGCCTATTCCAGAGGGTGGGCATCCTTTGAGAAACATATCTGTATCGCTACCATGTTCTGTTTCTGTTGCAAGCAAAGTTTTAATCCTTGCATCTAGTATTTCTGGTACTATTCATTTTGCAGATGTGCAAAAAGTACATCAGGGTCGGATCTGAAGATGCTTTATATGCCAGATATAGAGTGCCTCTCAGTAAACTATAGGGGACTGAGTATAGATATAGGGTTTTAAGGTGATTTGTAATTGGAAAATGTGTTAATACCCTGGATTCTTTTGGTGAGGAACCTCTGTGGGAATTCTAACTGCTGTATATGCCTGATCAGGTACCTGCTGAAGGGGGCATTGTACTCAACGATGAGTCTGATAAGGTCTGAATAATGTGGCTGTATAACTTCCTTGGACCGGGATGCCATAGTCTTACTTATATGTTGGGCGACATAGAATGCTTTATTGGTTATGCTTTGGTCAAAGGCCAGCTAAACTTACTGTCTACACAGGGTCAGCTCTTAGTGATGTCTTATTGCTGGAGTAATTAACCTAGGTGGACTTTTTCCCAAAAGGCACTATAATGCACTTCTTGGCATTGTTTTAATACATGGCTTTGGCACAAGTCATTTGTCTGTGTTAGACCCTCTTGCAGGATATTAGTGTCATGGGGGAAATCTTGAGCCAGAGGCCCTTGAGATTAACCTTCACCTCTGAGATGTAAATGATAAAGAGGAGCTTACCCAGCACTGAGCCCTGAGGTACTTCACTGGTCACCGGTCTCTTGGAGGTGGTCTCACAAGTCCTGACTTCTTGGGTCCTATCTGTGAGCCAGCTGGAAATCCAGCGAGTAATGCAGGGATTTATGCCCAGTTTAGTGTGTTTGTCAACAATATCTGAGTGGGGTATTGTGTCGAATACCTTAGCAAGGTCTAGGTAGGTGGCATGCACTATTTTCCCCTCATTCATTGCCTTAGTGACCTTCTCAAAAAAGTCTACCAGGTTAGGTAGGCATGATCCTTTGACAAAACCAAACTGGGATTGGTCTAGTGTTGTTAGGTTGGCTAAGTCTTTGCTGATCATTTCCATGATAAGTCCTTCCATGGCTTTGCATATTAGACTAATCAGACTAACGGATCTGTAGCTTCTGGAGTTGGTTAATGGTCCACCCGTGTGAACAGTTATAACTATTGCAGTCCTCCATTCATGTGGTAAATAGCCTGTTATGAAGCTGTAGTTGAAAAGTGACTCAAGTGGTTCTGCTGGGTCATGTTTCAAGCTATTTAGGAGGCAACCTGGGATATTGTCTGTGCCCACTAAGGCTGTGTTGTTGACCATAGCAAGTGCCACCATGACCTGCTCCCTGTTAATAATTGCGGGGAGTATGCTAGTAGGGATTTTATGGGGAAAGCGGGGCTAAAGTTAGAGCTGAGTTTGTCAGCCAGCAGATTTGCTATGTTACTCTGCTCAGTGAAGGTGGTACCATTTACAACAAGTTCAGCACGCTACTGTGTCTTCCATTTAAGGTTTCAGACATAGCTGTAGAAGCCCTGATAAGTTATCTTGACCTCATAATTGGACTCAATGCATTTAATTTCTCCTCTTAGTTTCCTGTTTAGTTTAATTAGTGAGCTCTTGCCACTATGAGAGTTGCTTTATCTGATTTTGGCAATTACTTTTTTCCTTTTGTTATATCCCCTGGTAAAGTTAGGATTTCATCAGTGTGGATTTCTTTTTGGGGGTTGTTTTGGGCTTACTTCTTGTATGTATAGCAGCCTCTTTGTAACTTTTTAAATGGCTGTACAGGTTTTCTAGGAACAAATCATCATAGGTTGCTATGAACTCAGGATTTGGAGTAGCATTACATTTTGACAAACTGTCACTTAATAGGATGTAGTTTGCATTAGACTAATTCCAGACTGCTACATGTTTTGCTGGGTTTTTGGTGTTGATTTTTATTTCAGAGGAGACAACTTTGTGATTCAACTTCACACCAGGGAGGACATGATGAGGGGAAGGAGGAGGGGTGAAGCACTCTCCCATATTGGTGAGTACCAGGTCCAGTATCTTTGAACCTCTGGTTGGAGTGTGCACTATCTGGTCAAGGGTATTTGTGTTAATAAAGTCCAGGAAACTTTGTGTCTGCAAGATGGAAGCAGTGTATGTTTCCCATTCTATAGAGGGGTAGTTTAAGTCTTCCATGAATGGAGTATTTGGCTGGATGGTGAGTGCCTTTAGCAGGTCTAGGTACAAGTTATGGGATTATTGGGGCATATAAGGTGATCTATGGCTGTTAGGATATGGTAAGGAAGGTTATCCATGGTGATTTATGTTTGAATGAACTTCAGGGCATATGGCTTGCTAGGATATGGTCAGGGAGGTTATCCATGGTGATTTGCATGTGAATGAACTCCAGGGCATCATTCTGTTTAACCAACCTAGAGGTATATTTGTTGCTAATATAGAACAAGGCACCTCCACCTTTGGTCTCTGTGCAGCTGATGGGCTAAATGTATGGAAAACACTGAAGCTTTACACAGACAGATGGCTTTCTGTGGCTTTAAACAATGTCTTGGTAATAGCACAGATGTCTATATTCTCCAGAGTTAAAAGAGCTTATAGGATGTGGAGTTTCATGTTGGCATTGTCAAACAAAAGGCTCTAAGGTGGCAGATAAAGTTTTAACCAACATCTGTCAGCCCAATGGGGACAGATTCAGACCATCCTTGACCAAATAATGTGGTCTTTTAACCATGTCTTCCCATGCTGACAAATATTGAATCTCCCTGGAATGGCACCAGAAACTAAGCCAATTGTTAAAATAAACAATTTTTTGTCATACAGTAACATCATCATTGGTGAAGGTAGAATACTGCTCAATGCAAGGCACATACTTGACTGAAACATGTATTGAGACAGATCCCTAATGTCTCTCTTCATATAGTCCAGTGAGGTACATCTCAGATCATTTATATCCACATGGACGGTGATAGAATCGTACTTGAACCTGTGTGCATTGACTTGAGTGCATGTGTAACCTGGGGTATTCTGGCTGTAGATGTGCAACTAACTGCTATCTTCTCCTTGTCCAGTCTGGTGATTGGAGAATCTGTGTATCATACGATGGAGTCTCCTATGACAAGAGTCTTGGCTAAAGTGTTTGCTTGCCTTATGGTCTTATGCCTACATCCAGTGAACCCCCAAGAACAAAGACCATAAGGCAAGTGTTTGCTTGCTTTATGGTCTTTGTTTTTAGAGGTTCACTGGATGTAGGCATATATGTGGTTTTTGGTGTTGCTTTTGCTGTGTGCTTTAGAGGCTGCTGAGGCTGTATTGCTTCATCACTGCTAGAATGCATTGTCACTCTGTTTGTTATTTTTTTACTTTTTTGAGTGAAGTTTTATCTTATTCACATCCCTTTAATAATAAGTAATATACTTTTCACTTCTGCTGGCTTTGTTGCTATAGAGACATAAAGCACTGATTATGACCTAGGTAACCTGAATTTAGTTAGTAGTTTGGGAATTTACTGGAGCTGGTGTGGAGGTGGACATAAATAATGAGGCTTATCCTGCTCAACTCTCTTTGGGGAGGGGGTTGGAGCATGTACCTAGGCATATTCTTAATGTCTGAATCTCTGGTGAAGACCAGGAGTCACATGAAAGTACTATCTACATGTGGTGCAGTGCCATCTCATTATGCAAACATATGCATAAAGGGGGTTTGTCTACACCATGATGGCCTATTGCATACCCATCCCATGGAGGGTAGCACCATGTGCAGAGGAAGGTACGGATTAAAGAACACAGTAGAGCGTTGATTATCTGAAACGTCAATTATCAGAATCAGCCTTCCCAAGTTTTTGGGTAGGAAAAATGATAAAGTCTGAGCATGTAAACATTATATGTATTCGCTTCAACATGTTTTTTGAGTTTGTAACCAGCTCGTTTGTGAAAAATATTCTTTATTGTCCACCAAAATCTCTGAATGGTTGAAAAGTGTATTCCTGCATGCAGAAAAAAAAAACGAGATTTTAGAAGTTTTTTATCCGGTTCAATTATGTTTGATTATCTGAAGAGTTTGATTATCCAAACTAGTCTAGGTCCCAGTGAGTTCCGATAATCAGCCCTCTGCAGTAGTATCCTTTATTGTCAGGAGGAATATCATATCTCCCTCTTCCAGCTTGCTTGACTGCTACCTCATGGAAAATAATTGGCCATGGGGTTTTAACCCTCTGGAATGAATGTATCAGTAGACCAGCTAGGGGGATAGGGCTTGATGGTCAGTAGGGAACATGATAATATGTGTACTTCATTTTGCAGGTATATATTTTTTTCAGTTTTGCAAATATGTTCTAAATTCTTAAAGCATGTAATGATTAGATGTTTATCAGAGTTGTGAACATGCTTCTAGCCTTCATGTAGCATTTATTTAGACTGCCTACTAGAGGAATTTACTTGACATTTAGGTCTCTATGCCTAATCACTAGTGTATTTAAAACTGTACAACACTGGTACTAAAACAGCCACTATAACAATGATTGATGTTATATTACATCATAGGAGCAATTATCAAAGCATGAAAAAAAGCCCAGAAAAAAATAATAATACCAGTATCTTGCCTTCTGTACCCCATTGACTCTATAGCTATTGATTTCAAGGTCACCCAGCCTTTGGGACAAGAGAATACTGCCTTACTCTGTAGGTTCAGAAAAACTCGCAAAAAAGCATGTTAGTACACAACAAAGTTTTTGTCAGTATGTATAAAGACATGATTAATGTGCTATTCTACATGCTGCCTATAACAGCATCAGTCATCCCAGTTACAGCTGTATGCACATAGTTGTATTTGCTCCCCGCATGCATCAATAACACTTGATGCATTTACTTTCATACAGCCAGCAACAGACTGTACACATATGGCCAATTAGTAACTGACAGCTGTCACGATGAACTGTCAGTGTCAGTCTAAAATGTTATAGCGGTATAATGTAGCCTCAGAGAACAACAAAGCTAATAGGAGCTATGGCATGCAGAGTATGACTTATACTGTGAGCATTTCTGATTCCAATGTAAACTGCTGTGGTGGATGCACAGAATGTACATGTGTGGTTATGCACAGACACAAGCAGAGATGTGTGTTATCTATCATTCATTTGCACAGTATGAGGACTAGCATGGCATGCAAATTAGGGACAACTTAGTTGCAGAACTACGTAAGTCAGCAATTCAGAAACATTTAATTCAGATGAGTCTCATTACTTATTCATGAGATAACTAAGGCAAAAAATGCACAGGAAATTGAATGACATTCATGCTGGATTGCTATTTCAGTACTTGTTTGTAAAGACATAGAACATTTCTGTGGCCTTCATCGTCTAGTCTATATGTTGCCATATGAGGTGTTCTTTTTCATCTGTGCATTACTTTTTTCAATGTATGTTATTGTGTGATGCTGTCCGAGGCACACTGTGAGCAAAATATGCACTTCTTTGCAGGGGCTGTACTGGTTTTACCATGGCAGCTACTATACTGCAAGTATTGTGTTGTTCTTTACGAATCTGCCACTTGTTTACTAGTGCATTATGTAGGTCCACACCAGATCTTGCCACTCTTCCTGTGCTAAACTGCACTGAGCTTAGTATCCATGGGGAGGGCCTGTCCTTTTTCATCATCTTCCGGGTCACTTCTGTCACTCATCGTCAATGAAAAGTGGTTGTACTGCTGGTAGCTGAGGTGGGACTGGGCTGGGTAGCTTGTTTCTTGACAGTAGATCTTGCTAACCTTGTCAGGTGTATGCTGCAGTGTCCCTCCTGAGGTGTCAAGGTATCTGAAGCATGGCATGAGAAGCTGAAATAAATCTATGGATCTGGCCATGGGCAACGTTATAATGATATTACAGTATTATCACTATAATATTACTGTAACATATGTGAATGCTGCACTGGTCTCAATAGTCATGGCTTAATGGATTACACTGCATTATTTGCAGTACATGAACTTTTTGGTGATTTACTAGACATCAGAGATGCACATAATAAAACATGCACTCCTTGGTAATATATTTCCAATACTTACCATCTTGGTAAGCCTCTACAAAAAAATCACTCTGCTTAAAGGCAGTGGTAAAGGTCAGATGTATTCCATATATTACAGCAAACATTCTACATTTGCTAAAAGGCCATTTGCACTGCAGAGCACTTGGCATTCAGAGTGGTATTCCTTTCTGTTGATGCGAATACCATTGAAAGGACCACCCGGTGCTTTCACTGCAAGTTGTGTGCGATTAATGACAGCAAGGAATGGATGAAGGACAATGCCATAGAGGCTATCCATGATGGTGGCTTTATTCTGTGGGATCATGGAGAACCAAATCTGTTCTTTCACATGTTGAAGTGGTACATCAAGGAACTTTACCAACATATTTGAGGCAAATGACCTGGAAACCTCCAGTCTAGACTGTAAATCCCTGTGGCTAGAATAGTTAAGTAAATGCACACACATCTGTGTCAAAGCGTGTAGGTGATGTAGCCAACATGTCAGGTAGTTCTCAGTAACCAATGGTCTACTGCTTTGCTAGGCTACACCAGATAAGTCATACATTGCTGATAGTCTCAGTGGGATAGATTCCTGCACTGCCTGAATAAATAAGATTGGTTTACATGTTCTAGCCCTGCTTGGATGGTATTCCAGCATCCAGCTATTTACGGTGACTTTCCTCCATGTCCTGTGCCCACTTATACTTGCTGCTTTCATCTGAGCAAAGTGGATTCATGATGATTCTGAATCACAGTACCTGTGGTTCCTCATTTATTTGCATAGATTATCATACTATTTAAATGCACTGCATATCACATAAAACCCATTTCCACAAATCTTATCTTTGAATCCTCAACATCCTGACCATGTCTGTGAAGCATGCAGATATCCTTACCATGCTGTTTGAAATACTTATAGACACAGTATGCAATCCCATAATGGAGGTAGTATACCATATGTCCATGCTCATGTCAGGAATACAGCTCAGAGAGGTGTACAGCCTGACAGAAGACACAACTGCTTTGGGAATCTATTGGGTGCAGAATAAGCTATGTAAAGTGATCTGCACATCTTGGATACAGAACTTTTAGAAATGTACACTGTACTGCCCCAGACTGTAATCAGAATTAGAGTAATGTATGGGATGGCCTCCATCTCAACTGCTTTGACAGTGTGTTCTATTGCTGATGAATGTCATGTGAAATCATAATAATCTATACTCAGAAAAATGGATCAGCTGAACTGCTCTCTTTTCTATTATCCTGCAAAATGCATTCAGCAAAGCACAGGAGAGGAAGAAGTTTCACATATGGAAAACAAATGTTATATTCTGGTTGTGTATCACCGAGTTAGAATTATGTTTGAAATAATGGTAATCATTCTATTAGAGGTCCCATAAAATTTCACATATGAAGTCAGATTCACAGTACAATAGATAAGACCAGCTTGCCAAGTAGAGCACAGCAATAATTCACAAGACCTTAGTTAGTGCATTTACCTAATATACTACTAAATAATAAATGGAGAGAAAAGGTAACTTAGCATGCACCCACATCTCTGACTCAATCTCCAGTCTGTGCTTCATACAATGTGCTAATATTACAGTAGGTATGTGTTTAGAGGAGGTACTGTGCAACCAGAGTGGTACAAAGCAGCCTCAGACTGTTGTACAAGGCCAGAAACATCAGGTACACTGACATGCACCTACAATGACACACAGACATTTAGCCATAGCACCTGACACTAACTGACATCGTGCCATATTACCTGCTACTGCCATGCCATTATTGATTGTGTTTCCTTAATCTGCTGTCATGGCTGAGAGTGATTCAGAAAGATTTCAACCATCAATGTCCTAGGACTAATGGACACGTCTTTATTTAGATGGTGGTAGTCTGCAGCAGGACTGCCATAAATATTTGGTGGTCATACGCTGTATACTCCACAGTTCATGCATATGTCACGTGCAAAAGATGGTGTGCCAGCTAATTTACATACCTACCTCATATTTGGACTACAGATACAGAGCAGAGTATGGTGATATTCCAGACAATACTGCTATGTTTTTGAGTTATGTAGGACTCTCGTATGTTCTTTTTTTCAGAATATCAGTTTTATGCAGTTGTGGATTATGTTTATGAGCTAGCATGTAGAGACCTGCATCTGACTATCAGCTGGGGTGCTTGATGGCACCAGCAGGAAGGATGGGTGGACCCTTTAGGGGGATGGAGGGCAGAGTCAGCCACACACACTAGTGCTATCCCATGGAGGAGGGGAGGCAAAGGACAGGGGTTGCCAAGGGCAGGTATTAGGTTCACCAACCCACCAGTGGTGTTAGCTTTTAGAACAAACATAAGGAAGTGTGCTCTTGCAAGGGGAGGCCATTGTGAGCCACCACAGTCACATGATTCATTCTTTTTTTCCTACCCAAAAGATCAGGATAAATCATTTAAAATGCTCTGTTTGCCAGAATGTTGGCAGGGCACAAGGCACTCTCATGGCTGCCTAAATGAAGACCCTCTCCTTGGACAGCTCTTTCCTTGGCTCCTGGTAGAATCCCTAGAGTGGAAAAATGAATAGACACTACACGATTAAGAGGAATATTAATGATTAGCAGGCATACACGATTAAGAGGAATATTAATGATTAGCAGGCATGGGACAACATATAATATAGGAAAATAATCATGCCCACTGAAAACTGATTCTGAATCCTGCTTTATATTTATTTTACCTCACATTTGCTCAGTCATAATAGATTTTTTCTGTAAGTTTCTTATCTTGTTCTTAATAACTTCATTAGTATTTTATAATAATTTTTTAAATAAGCATATAGTTCAGCTATGTTCTAGCATGTCCTTCTACTTTTAGAATACCATGTATATTCCTTCTTTAAATCATCTATATTATATTCTGTTATTTATTTCTTTAAAAAATGCTGCCAATTTATTTTTAATGAACCTGTAATAAGTTTATACTATTAACATGACAGCCTGTCAGTACCTGCGATTCAGTCATTTATTTTTTTAACATCACAAATCACAGATTCTGTGCATTGTTGTAACGTTACCTAGTTTACATTTTCTCATTTCATATTTAATTCTTTATTATTTACTATAGTTTCCATACATTTTATTAGTGCTGTTATTATCATTTTACCACTTTTGTGTTATTATCTATATCCAATACTGCACACTGCCTTATGTAATTCTGATAGTGACTCCCTTTACTCTAGCAATGTTGCTAAAATCTGGAATTCCTTACCCACCTTCATTCAATACAGAAAACTCAATCTCTTCAGATCCTCACTAAAACCATATTTCAAGAATACATGGCTATGTGATTATACCAGTCCTATGTCATTATACCAGTTCCCCAGATATTTTTTGTCTAACCCTGACAGCCTCCACATCATAAAAAAATTCTCTTACCTGTGTAGTCATGTAGGACCCCTCATAAACTCCATTCTATCTAAATTTGCTTTTCTCTATGTAGTCACATAGGACATTGCTCTGCAGATATAGCTACTATAATCTTGGTTAGTCACCTCTGAGTTCCTCTCACTGAGTTGTATCTCTTAGCTTCCCCGTTTAGAACACACAATCAAACAAATAAATTAATATATATATATATATATATATATATATATATATATATATATATATATATATATATATATATATGGATTCACTTCAGAAGCTATAAATACTGAAATCTTGAATTTCAGTATCTCGAGCCCAAGAAGTCGAATCCACAAAACAACAAAAAGTAAAAACTGCAAAATTAAAAGCCTCGAATACTGGAAGTTTTGAATTTTGCAGTTTTACTACACACACACACACACACACACACACACACACACACACACACACACACACACACACCATTGACCACACAAACACACACAATCACTGTACTACATGAAAGCAGGGAGGCAAGCCCCCTGCACCCCCCACATCCTGCCTACTTACATATTCTCACTCCAAGGTTGCACTACATACAAACACACACAAAACACCACCACACAAGCTTTTTCTTCGCACACACACATCACAGCAACAAAACACACTGACACACACCACAGCGTCTACCCAAATCCCTTAACACACACACAAACTTACCTGAATACTTGACCATAGCGGAAATTTACAAGCGCAAAATTCAAAACCTCCGGTATTCGAGGTATTGAATTTCATGCTTCTAAACTTTCGCTATTATGTGGATTTGGCTTCTTGGGCTCGAAATACTGAAATTCGAGATTTCAGTATTTTGAGCTTCTGAAGGGAACCCATATAGATATATATATATATATATATATATATATATATATATATATATATCAAATACACTATTTTTCCACACTGTGATATGGTTTACTACAATGTGATATTCTTTCTATGCTGATACGTCTCCTATAATTGCTACTAAAATATCATCTGCTACTATATAATATTCCCTTATAATCCTTAATGCATACCATCTACTATTACCTTTTGAACAAACATTATACAATGTTTTATTATGTCTATGCATCTTATATGCATATTTGTTCAGCTGTATACTTTGTATTTATATCTCATAGACATATTTGTTCAGCTGTGCATTGCATACTTATAGTTACTTTTTTGGAGCTCTTCTGTTTGTGACTGTGCTGAAAAAGAATTTCCAACCCAGTCAGACTTTCCTTGTAAACAAATGCTAATAAAATACAATAACAATAAATATTGTTTAATTTTTGCTTTTCTTTTAGCTCTGTTGGTCTTTCAAGCGATGATTTACTGTTCTATCATTCCATAAATTATGCATATATTTTCTACATCAGACTTATCTGGTTCAAAATCTTTATATTAATTTCTTCATATTTGTTCTCAAATATTCATCAAAATTTTCCTCACATGTTGCTTTAGGTGCATCAGCCATGTCTACAGTAATAATTAATTGTAAAAGTCTTTATTTCAAAAGCAAAAATCACTATGTTAGGCTTGCAGGTAGCATATTTAAAGATTACTGTTAGCTTTCCAAGATTCATGTAAAAAAAATTGACATACAAACCATTGAATCCCTCTGACTTGAAACAAAAGCCATGAGATCCAAGATATACAAAACTCTGCCCAATCTAAAACATCAGAATACATATTCAGAATCACATGCATAATATACACAGATAATTAATCCTGTGTGCTAACTGCCAGACATTGTCTGTCCATGTGACAATGGATCTTGCTTTCCTGTATCTACCTGTGCCTTGTCTAACAGATCAGGTTTAGCATAAGTGCATCCTCAGGGAACAGCTAACAGGCACTGTGTAGACCACAAGACACATTATGAAGTGCATGTATTTATGCTGGCACTGCCATGTGCCATCATGGATGACATGCATTGTAGCAGGTAACACATGAGTTGTAGCAGGACTGATGGTGGCAGACAGGGTTTTTCATCTCACTTCCTGCTATCTATTCACTTGTATCTCTGGAGCTCTGTACATAAAGGAAGAGTTTGGAAATTTATTTCTGGTCAGTAATATGATGCCAAAGCTGGCTGAGCTATATCACCGCATCTGATGTATTGCTGATACCAGTTTTTCCACATTCCCACAATGAGGAACCATGTTACATGGATGTAGCTACTTCAGATGTGTTAATGTTGGAAGCATCTGAATCTACAGCCCTCTGTGTTTCTAGAACCTCTGCTAGATTCTCGGTGACATCCCCCTTATGTGAAGCGTGCTTCACATTCTGTGTCCCCAACCATGTGTAATGTGTCTGAAGTCTTACTGGCTGACATGGAGCACAGGCAGTATCGTTAGACACATGCATTGTCTCCACATAGTCCATATGCCATGTGTCCTGGAAAACTGAATATACATCAGCATTCCCATCAAAGCTGTGTCCTGCAAAATATTGCTAAATAACAGTACATAGGTTCATAGGTGATTATTAGGCTAACAACCCTAGAGGGCATCTTTAATCCTAATCCAAACAGCACGCCTCGCACGTACAGCATGCTCGGCCAAACCAATCCACAAGAAACACTAGAGGCCAGCATAAGTAGTTCCACATCTTTTATTCGAAAAATAATAAAATACTGCAAAAGGACATAATAATGTCCAAATAACAACACTCAAACTAGTTTCGGCTACTGGCTTCTTCAGTGAGAGAAAACAAAGAAAATATTATTGCAACCAGCAAACCAGTAATCTTTATATATTCTTCACCCAGCCAATAGCAATGGAATGTATAGTCCATACCTTCTGAATAATTCATTAGTTGACAACCAGGCTGCAGTAAACAAAAAGTAAATGAAGACATATTTTGGGATGTCCATGATAGTCATTTGATATTTGATATATACCATAAGTTATATGCATTAATATGGCAAAAAACATTAGTAAATCAGTGAATGATCCATGTGAGCATACACAATTAAACCATAGGTGACAATAAAACCAAACCACAAGGCTGTATATATTATGTTGTATGCATTATTTGCTAAATCAACCCTGTGTTAAAGGTCTGTAATCTTATAATAATAGATAAGTAAATAAAGGAATATACTCATCATAAATGGTCATTGAGACCTGGTGGAAATAAAATAATCCAATACTTTTCTTTGTGGCTAAGTATACTTTGCCATCCTTGTTGATTATGCCTGTTGCCAGTAATTTTATCAATAACTGTAAACATGAATTTTGCCGTAGTATAGTATGTACTAGTACTAGTACATACTAGTAATAGTATGTTGATAAAGAGCATTCGTCAATTTCATATTACGAATGGCACTCCGATGTTCCCCTATTCTTATTCTTAGTGATCGTGAAGTTTTGCCCACATGGAAAGCAGAACACTGACATGTTGCCAGATAATCCAGCTACTTGAGCAATTGCCAAATATCCTGACATCATAAACTTTACTTGTGTTAGAACTGATAAATTGTTTAAGCTTGTTCACTTGACTACACGAAGTGCAGTGGCCACAAGGGAAAGCTCCCAAGAGTTCATCCCCTATTATAGTCAATTGTTTGTATTTGGCCCCTCCACTATCTCTCTGTTTGTAATGTGAAAATAATGATCCCAAGGTTTTACCTCTCCTATATGATAGTTGACATTGGTTACCCAGGATACTACAAAGATAGTCATTAGCTAACAAGATGTTCCAATTATCATTCAGAACATTCCTAACCACCTGGTGGTTCCTACCAAAAGTGGTAATGAACCTGATAGTGTTATCCTTTGGGTTGTGTGTACGGTCCTTGTATTCCAGCAAGGTTTTCCTGTCTTGTTTATCTGTCCATGCACTGGCGGATGCAATATCAAAGATGCAATATCCCCTATCCAGAAATCTATTTTTCAGATCTACTTTGGCATTCTCATAATCAATATTTGAAGAACTGATCCGTTTAATTCTCAAATATTGAGATTTTGGGATATTGCGGATGGTGTGGCGTGGATGAATATGGATGCATGAAGTAATGAATTGAATTGTGGATATTTCCGATGAATCTTAGTACTTAGGGTGTGGTCCTCATTTCGATACACAGTAACATCCAAAAAATCAATTTGATCAGTATGAGAAGTGATAGAGAACTCAATACCCCATATATTGCTGTTAAGATATTCCACAAATTCAATAAGGTATGTTGAATCTGCACGCCACACCATCCAACAATCATCAAGATATCTCCGCCAGATATCGATTTCCACCAAATAAATGTTATGCAGGGGATTATAGATAAGGCATTCCTCAAGATAGGCCATGAAAAGATCTGCGTATATGGGGGCAAAAGAGGCCCCCATGGCCGTACCTTGCAGTTGCCAGTAGCACTCCCCTTGAAAATAAAAAAACATTTTTGCTAAGCACATGCTCTGACATACAGATAAGCAATGTGTTGAATCCGGGTGGATACAATTCAACCTTGTTCAACCAGTGTTGTAGTGCTTGCAACCCTGCCCAGTGTGGTATGCTTGTGTACAAGGACTTGACATCAAGTGTGCACATCAACCATTCGGGCTCAAGTTGTGTATCTTCAATAATTTTCAAAAATTCTGTTGTATCCTGTATTCTTGCCCTTACATGTCCCAGGAGTGGTTTAAGATGTTGGGTTAAGAATACCGATAATGGTTCTGTGAGTGAACCATTACCCGACACAATAGGCCTACCTGGCGGATGAGTAATGGATTTATGTATCTTTGGGAGTAGATACAGAATTTGCTTGGATGGATCCTTAACTTTAAGGTGTTGTGCTGTTTTAATGGGAATAATACCTTCTTCCACTGCTGAGTCAAGAAATGCATCAATCTCCTTTTTAAATTGATGTGTAGGATCGATACCCATGTACATGTAACATTTGGAGTCAGATAGTTGTCCGAGTCCCTCTTGGACATAATAATCCATATTTAAAATAACCACAGCTCCTCCCTTATCAGCTGGGAGTATAGCAATGTTGTGATTTTGCCTCAGTTCAGTAAGTGCCCTCTTCTCAGATGAGTTGATATTGTCTTGTGAAATATGACATTACAAATGGGGGAATCATAAATCCTTAAGTACTGCCTGTTGAAAGATGACAACATTTTTATTCATGGGTGGTTGAAAAGTAGATTTATGAAATGTAAATCCAGCAGATCTTTGAGAATTTGATATATCCTGTTCTGAAAAAAATATTTTGAGGTTAAGTCGTCGACAATAATCCAGCACATCCAATGCAATTTGATATTGATCAGAGAAAAAACTCGGTACAAAACCCAATCCTTTATTAAGTATTTTGTATTGGTCATCAGTCAGTACAGAATCTGATAAATTTAGAACATTATCAAACTTCGTTGTTACTGTTTCAGTAAGGACTGAATTAGTCCTGTCATTGATTCTGTTCCTATTTCGATTGGCATGTTTCCTCCCCCCTCTATATTTCCAACCTCTCCTAAAGGGATAGTGGTATTCGTTTTCTTCTTTAGTGGTGAGTTAACCAATGTTCCACCCTCACTGTCGGTATATGAGGACTCCTCCCCTGATGTACTGGTATAAGATTTGTCCCTATGTTTAAGTATGGACCTTGGTCTCTTTCTGGTACTGCCCCTGGTTGTTCCTTGGACTGAGTCCTGAAATCTCACAGTCCTATGTATTTGAAATGGGTGTTCCTTATTGTAGTCCATGACATCCCTGTTAAATTTTTTAACTTTCCTATCCCTTATCATTTTGTCATATGTGGTTAGTTCTTTGGACAACCTATCAACTAAGTCATGATAATTGGTGCTGAATTGGAATGTTTTGCACTCAGTACTCAAATCCTTGACTTCGGATACACATAAGTCAATGATCCTTTCATAATAAGAGGCTAAGATTTTGACAAAAATCATAGAGCCATTTGGCAATGCCTGTTCCCATTCATCAGTCAGCCTCTGTTCAGATCTGCTGACTATTGGTCGTAACTTTATACGAAGGCCTCTGGGGGCCATATTTTTATGCAAATAGGCCCTAAAAAGCCTGAGGTGCCATATATTAGCTCTCAGCCCTTTAAGGCCTTTCTCTAAGTTTCGAAACGCCAATTCGCAACCGTCAGAAATATTACAATTTGGTTGACTTTGGTTGTTGCTTGGGATTTGGTCTAATCCAAACACACCAATATCTTCCCTATCAGCACACAACCCGTCCAATATTTTATCCAAATCCATAATTGAACTTTGTATAGGTTGTCCAAAAACCAATGTCACAGTAGTTCAAATAAAGGGTTCCTCAATAAATCTCAATGGAAAGACCAGGGGCAGGGCCAGAAAAAGTGACCAATCCGTTCCACACAATAAATGTAGAATAGTATCTATGAATAATACATAGGACAAATCAAACCAGAATTGTTAAGTAAACTAATATAATATATGTATACAATGGCTATACATTCCTGTCTCCATGATAATATTCAGGGAAGCAGAGTATAGTAATGAGGCACTTGTACATACAATAACACTTGTAACACATTCTATAATTGGGGATGCATTAGTGTTGTTCTATTCTATTATTAGAAGTGTTATTAATTAGTGATCCTTCAGTAGAAAAAATTTTTTCAACACTTATTCAAAATGAACTTAGATGATACACTGTTGTGATATTATCAAAGATCACATATTCATTGTCCTACTATATGTTCAAAATCAAAAGCCCAATATTAATGATCAAAAGTAATAAACACAGCAGGTTCAAAATAATAACATCAGAATAGCGCTTGTAACGCCCTCCAAACACAATATTGTGATGTGTTAATGTGCCCTAATAACAGTATTAAATTATTAAGTAAAGATCTATTAGCTGTCCCTGAAAATGATACATTGATGACTAACAAATACACAAAATCATGTCTAAAGTGTAATTAGAAATGGTACACCCAAAGTTGTATCAACATCCTTACCATTCCCAATAGTTAACAAAAAATATCCAAAACTGCAATTCTCATATTGTATATATGCAAACTGACATTCATAAACAATATGCCTAAAAAAGCATGCTTTGACTGGCTCAATGACATATAAATGTCCATAAAGTATTTTAAAGTCAAAGCTCCGAGTGAAAAATAGACCAAATAATGTTCCTCATAGAGATTAATGGCGTGCTTCCAGATGAACCATAGGCCTTCCACAGTGTAATTCCAATGCATAAACGCTGTAATCCACAAAACCAATTGTCAATGTATAGAAATAATTTGTTGTTTAACCTTGAACAACCCCAAATGTCTAAAAGAAGCCTGTTTTGTATAAAATATTCAGTACCTGAATTTCCGCATAAACACTCGCTCCTTGTCACGCAAAACAGTAATCGCACATCTGCGTTGATTCACCCACAAGCCCAGATAGTCAACAAATAAATAAAAAGTTCCAAAAATAGAATATAGTTCCAAAATACGCTGGTATAATCCTAGTATGACGCTGGTATAGTAAAAATGGTATTTCAAGGAAGGAGTCCTCTCCTACGGAAAGTGGAACTAAATGCCAACAGCGAGAGTCAACAAACCAAATCCAAACAGCACGCCTCGCACGTACAGCATGCTCGGCCAAACCAATCCACAAGAAACAGTAGAGGCCAGCATAAGTAGTTCCACGTCTTTTATTCGAAAAATAATAAAATACTGCAAAAGGACATGATAATGTCCAAATAACAACACTCAAACTTTAATCCTAGCCATGCTTCCCAAATGTACTGGACAGCGTTTGATACCATAAGTTTTTATAGGGGGTATGTATAACTTGGGTATGAATGGTCAAGCATTTATCAGCTTCCTCTTTCCAACAGAGACATAGTTGCCAGACTAGGAGAAAATTTACGATTCTCCACCCACTAGTTTAAGTTGCATTTGAATAAGTGCAGAAAAGAACTCTGCTTCACATGGATGGGAAGGCTGTTCCAGAGAAAGGGTAATTTCTGAGATACATACCTGTTCCTCCAACATGTCTAATTTATTTTGCACATGAGGTTTAGGTCTCTAGATTGGGTATTTCTGATGCCATTTGTTTTGCTAATGTGCAACAGATCTATCAGGGCTAGATCAGAGGATGCTTTGTTGGCCAGGCATAGTTTGCCTGTCAGCAGTCTGTAGGAGACCAAGAATAAAGATAGGGATTTGAGGTGGTGTGCAGTGGACATGTTGTCAAAACCATGTATTCTTTTTGTGAGGAAATTCTGTGGACACTCCAGTTGTTGCATATGCTTGGCCAGGTGCATACTAAAGGTTGCACTGTATTTAATGATTGGTTTAATGAGGGCCAGCTACAACAGAACAATGACATCTTTTGACCTGGATGCCATACCCTTTCTTATAAGTTGAGCAACATAGAATTATTTCCTTGCTACAGTAGACACATAATGGTCAAAGGCCAAGTCACTGTCTATATGTGTTCCCAAATCCCTGACCCCTGGGTCTATTCTTAAGGGTATAATATCAATTTAATAATTTCCAGGGGTGGCTGTCATCCTGAAAGAGGCTATTATAAATTTTTTGTATATTGAGTTTTAGACTGTGACTCTGGTACCAGTTATTAGATTGTGTCAGGCCTTCTTGGGGGGTATTTGTGTCCTTGGGGATTTTATGACTGTACCTAGGTTGCAACCATCTTACTTAGTCAGCCAGAGGACTTTGACATTAGCCTTGACTTAAGTGAAGTAGATACCAAAAAGAAGCAGCCGCAGCACTGACCTCTGAGGGACTCTGCTAGTGATTGGTCTTTTTGCAGAGGTCATCTCCCCTATTTAGACTTCTTGGGTGCTGTCTGTGAACCAGCTGTCTATTCAGTGGGTGATATAGGGGTTTATACCTAATTTTGTAAGCTTATCTACAATGCCCAATGGAGTATTGTGCTGAATGATTTAGCCATGCTGAGATAGGCAGTATGCACTGTTTTGTCCTTATCCATTATCTTGGTAACATTCTTGAAGCAACCCACCAGGATGAGTAGGCAAGACCTGCCCCTGATGAAACCAGACTTTGTTGGATCCAGGTGTACACTGCCTACAAATTATTCAATGTGCTTCTAAAAGACTAAAAAGTGTCTCATTTTTAGATGAAGCTTTTTGTTTTTATGTTGGTATGTGAGAACATCTTTTTGCTGAGTGTTTGTGTTGGTTTTAGAGGATGATTTTTATTTAATATTGGTAGTTTGGTATATTTCTTTGCTGACTACATATGATAGTTCAGTATATTTGTTGAGTATGTGTGCTGATTTTGAAGTAAAGTTTGTGTTTTATGTTGTTAGCTGCTCAAATATATTTTTGATCAGTATTGTTTATCTGTGAAAATTCCAACAGCCTTATGTTCATATTTGTGTCACACTGTACTGCTGCTGAGTGAAAAACTACCAAATCTATTAGCCAGCGCTGTATTCCATTCACTATTTAAAAATAGTTTTGTTAGTAGGAAGTGTGTTGGCTTAGATTGTAAGACAGGAAGTTTTAGTAAGTGGGTTTTCATCAGACTGTATACATAGCTGCTATTATGGGAAGATAGTGAACAATAGCTGGAAAGATTAGGGAAATGTTATTTTTATCCTGCATTTACAGTGCAGAACTGTATGTTCATTCCATTTGATACCTGTCTACTGCTTTTGTGGCTTATAGGAAAGGTGCTGGTTGTTTTACCTGTTCACTTAATGAGCCTTCAGCTTCATCCTGTTTTAAGGGGTGTATTACACTATTTCCATAAAAGACTATCATTTTATTGGGCACTACAGCATTAGCATTTAACTTATGTTAGCTACACACACACACACACACACACACACACATATGTATATATATATATAAATATATATATATATATATATACACACACACACAATTATATGGGTCTACTTTGTTTTGTTGAATCTCATTTCACTGAATTTTATTAAACCCTGAACAGTTTGCTGAAAACTCAAATTAATGAAAACTCATTTCACTGAATCTCATTTCACTAAACTGCAGTTAGTATATATATGGCACTGTGTAGAGTACTGTAAGGCAAGTAAAAGGTATATGCCCTTTTCCCCACTGTAGTACGGTCCTGGAGTTAGTATATATAGTTAAGGGGGTGTGGGGGGGCACAACCCCCAACATTGGGGTGTGTGGGTGGCATAGCCCCCCACTTAGTTTGAGTACATATTGTCTTCTGGAGACAGTTAGTCATCGGTGTTGCAAATATACATGTCAGTTGTTTAAAATGTATTGTTTTTAAGTCCTTGGTAAAATACAATATAAAACAAACAAGGTAGGGGGCTATGCCCCCCACACCCCCCAACTATATATAGTAACTCCAGGATCGCACTACAGTGGGGAAAAGGCCATATACCTTTTACTTGCCTTACATTGCTCTATACAGTGCGATATATACTAAGTTCAGTTGAGTGTAATGAGATTCAGTGAGATGAGTTTTCAGTAATTTGTGTTTTCAGTGATGTGATCGGGGTGAAATAAAATTCAGTGAAATGAGATTCAACGAAACAAAGTAAACCCATATATATATATATATATATATATATATATATATATATATATGGGTTCCGTACACTAGATCAAATTTTCACTAATTCGAAATAGTGCATGGAATGCTCACTGCAAAGTGAAAGTGCACTTAATCAAAAGTGCACTTACGCGAAGTTCAGTACAACGAACGGGTGTTGTACTGAACTTCCATGCAGGACTCATGGATCTTAGGGTTAGGGCATGGGTCATAGTAAGGGGATAGCCCGTAGGTCCGTGCCAACTGCAGCGCAGTGAAGGACATAGCAATGTTCCCCACTATGGTGCGATAGTCACGAACCTTAGGGTTAGGGCATGGGTTAGGGTAAGGGGATAGCTTTACTAACTATCCCCTTACCCTAACTCATGCCCTAACCCTAAGGTCCGTGACTATCGCACCATAATGGAGGACATAGCTTGTTTTTTATGTCCTCCACTGTGCTGCGGTATTTTCGGTGAAGTGAGGCTTCCTATTACAAATCCGAAGTAGTGAACTTTCGTTCTTGTAATAGGAATCCATATATATATATATATATATATATATATATATATATTGAAAATGTAAAAACAAAAACTAAGAAACTCAAAAAAATAACGGACCAACTGCAGCCAAGTAGAACGTTAAAAAACTGCTTTACTGCGTGAGCGCTTTCATGCAGATATTATCCGCACTTCTTCAGACAAACAGAAACACAATGGTTACAGTTTAAATAGTTGCATACATAATCAAGCAATTAAACAATCAATTACAATTAATTAAATTAAATTATATATACACATGGGTCTGCCAGAAGCTCAGATTTTCAGAAACTCGAAATTCATATTGTCGAGATGATATGATCGAGTTTTGAAAAACTTGAACTTCAAAAAAACAACAAAAATCTACCTTTTTTCTATGTTTTTGCAGGGGCAAGCCCCCTTGTACCCCCACGTGGGGGGCTGTGTCCCCACAACCCCTGCATATTATATATACCAACTACAAGATCGCACTACAGTGGGGAAAAGGGTAAGTTCCCCGAGCTGCACTGTACCGCGATCCCCATTCAAAAGCTTTGAGTTTTCAGAAACAATATGAATTTCGAGTTTCCAAAAACTCGATCTTCTGGTAGAGACCCATATATAAATAATACACACACACACACACACACACACACACACACACACACACACACACACACACACACACACACACACACACAATCACACATACACATACATACATACACATAAACACATGCACACATACATACATATATATATATATATATATATATATATATATATATATATATATATAGATATAGATATAGATGTGCATTTGATTGAATGAACATATTGTAAACTGGCTTAGCTGAACTCAGAAATAAGTAAATGCACATTAGATCGATGTCTGGTTTGTACAATCAAAAAATAATTCTGAAAAGATTACTTGGTGGGTTTTAATATTTATGTGGTGATACTGGGTTGGTTTTGTGCACTTTGTGAGTAGATCTGTATGTGCAGTGTGCTGTATTACTATTGAGGAATTATTGCTTTTGTGGATTTTACTGCATGGAAGCAGTGATTCCCATTATGTAGTAGATTCCTCCCTTTTTGATCTTTTTCTCAGTATTTTGTTTGTTTCTTTTTTATAAAAATAAACCAGTAACGGGAACGGAGTGAGGCAGGTAGTAGATTAAAAAATACGTATTTATTCACAATGATAAGCGCTTTTGCTTACAAAGCTTCTTCAGATCAGTTTAACAAACACATTAATGGTCAGATAATATATACAAATTCAAATTATTCAGACCAATCACGTAACTCAATCAATTTAAAAATACATCCTATGCATTTGACTTCAAATTGCATCAAATATACTATGACTCTATTTAGAAACATATATATTTATATGTATATATATTTTTCTTCCTAGAAGTATAAAAATATAAATATATATAATATGTAAGTAGTCAATATCCTTTCTAAAGAGCCTACACCTTCTACTATATATAAATGGAATTGTATGTAGTATATAGGGAGTCAATATTAGTGTCACTGAGCCATATACTTAATGATGAAAAACCCATATACTCAAAAATGAAATAAATATATATACAACATATAAACAAAACATATATATATATATATATATATATATATATATATATATATATATATATATATACTATAAATATAAAACATTTTATATATAAGAAACATTTTATATATAAAAAAGTAACAATAAAACCTATTTAGAAACATTAAGAATTCTCATATATAAAATAACTAGACTCCTGATAGGGTAGTATATTATTTTCTACCTAATATTCTGACATTTCCTCAATAGGGGCTTAATGGATGCCCTTTCATTAAGGCCCATGCCCCTATCCACTCTTAACTTAATAATCCAGTTATTCTCCCTATATTCAGTATGATTTCTGATATTTCCTTCACGAATACTGGGGCATATAACTTCTAAGGCTCTAAACATAAACCTATGACTCTCATCATGATGCATAACATGTTTGGCTAAGGCATTATGTACTAAACTTCTTCTTATATGATAAATATGCTCACGTATCCTATCTCTAAAGGACCTATTCATTTTACCAACGTAAAATGAACTACAACTCTGACATACAGCTAAATAAACTAAATCAGAAGTCATACAGTTGGCTGTTGCTGATGTTACAAATTCTCTCTTTAGGTCAGGATGAAAGAACATACTATTAGTATCTATATATGTACAAAAATTGCACTGTCCACATGGCTTATTGCATCCATCACGAAACTCTCCCTTGCTATTATGTGGGTAGCAAAGTATTCTTTTAAGATTCTTTTTATTCCTATATTGAAAATGTTTTTGCTCACCTACAGTCCTCTTAATGTCCTCATCTGCTTGTAGAATTGACCAATTCTTAAAGGCAATGTCCCTAATTTCTCTGCTATCAGAGGTATAAAAAGCTGGAACTTTAACTAAAGGATCCACAGTGGAGGTTTTTATTTGTCTACCAGATGTAGCGGGACCAAAATAAGGTGCCACTATATCTTGACGTAATATAGGAACTTCACTCAAATACTCACTTATTTCATGTTCATTATAACCTCCATTCAGAAGTTTTTCTTTCAAATTACTCAATTCATCTGAAAAGCCAGCCTCTGAAGGATTTAATCTCGAAGCCCTCATACCCTGGCCCTTAATAATGTTCTTAAACACATATGTAGGGTGCATACTGGATCTCATCAGCAGGGCATTACGATAACAAAGCTTGCGATAAACTCCTGTATTAATCAGTCTATCAGGTAGCTTCTCTATATATAAATCTAAAGAAATCTATTCTTGAATAGGAACTCTCTATAGAGAATTTTAAATATTCAGTTAAATTGTTCATCTTACAAAAAAGATTTTTTAGTTGTTGGCTGCTTCCATCCCATAAAATAAAAAGGTCATTGACAAAACTTCGATAGAAAACCACATGATCATTAAATTCTGTCAATCGGAACAGGGTGTGCTCCTCCCAGTGTGCCAAAAACATATTAGCATAACTGTTGGCACACGGGGTTCCCATAGCCACCCTGTCCTGTTGAATGAATATTATATCATTAAATATAAATATTCTCCAAAATAAGTTCTAAAAAGTGAGTAATTAAATCTATTTGTAATAAAGAATATTCACTATGCTCCTTTAAATAGTCTAATATATATTGTATGCCTATCTGATTCAGAATAATAGTAAATAATGATTGTATGTCCATTGTAACTAAAATAAGTTCTTGTACATTATTAATTCCTTTCAGGCAATCATAAAGTTCCACTAGGAACTGTTTAGATTCTCTGAGTACATATATTAGACTACTTAAAGGAGCGTAGTGAATATTCCTTATTACAAATAGATTTAATTACTCACTTTTTAGAACTTATTTTGGAGAATAATTTATTTATATTTAATTATTTATATTGTATTTATATTATATCTGCTTATGCCATGATAAAGTATGCAGCTGCTAGAAGCTTTGATAAAGAAAACAATAGATGCTTGAAAGTATAAACCATAGTCAGCATTACTTGTACCAAAGCTAGAAATGTACCTTGAATCTAGACAAAATGTAACACATGTATTAGAACTGCACAATTGAAGAATTGAAAAGTTAAGGTGGGCTAAAATAAGCCCAAGGCCAGGTTGTTTTTCTCAAAATGTTTTGCAAGCTAGCAAATAATCTAACCTAGTCAGCAATAAGTCTAGTAACATTTTCTGTAGAACATACAGAAAGCTGTGTCTAACTACGTCAGCAATAGAATAGTAACATTTTCTGTGTGACATGAAGAGAACTATATAAGAATAACATACTGATCACCAAAGAGCTCGACAAATCCTGTACCTACATGCTTTGTCTCCTTGCTGCAAGTAATAAAGGGTGCCTTGCTTGAACCTAACGTGCATTGGTCTTTGAAGTTTTTTCCTTTTACAGATTGGTCCTTCAGACCGGAACCCTCTCTTCACCTCGGATCAGATGGCCAAGGGGTTGAAACCGTACGGGGAAGAAACCAAATCGGTTCTTCTTATATGGAAAGTCCTCCGACTGAATTGTCGTTAAAAGAGGCCAGCCACTTTCTGATCTGTGACTGAAGGACGGGTCTTCGCGAATTGGTGATCAATCACGTGGGCTCAGGTAAGGTGAATCTATTTTTTTCTGTTTCTGTTTTAGATCAGGGACTAGATGTGTATTGTTTTTGTCAGATTGTATTTTTCTTACAAGTCAGGGACAAAAAAGATTACTATCTTGTCATAGATCAGGAGAAACAGAATAAGTAGGCAGTCATTCTGAAGAGACTATAACAAAATCTGTGGTACCACGTTAAAAAAGTTAAGAGAAGTTACGTAATGATCAAAGGGTAGAACAAAATGGGTAATAATTGCACAAAAAGACCCCAAAATCCACCATTAACGGAAGACGCAAAATATATGCAGTTGCAACGTGCTGACAATATTAGATATCATTCAAAATGGGTTAATAAATATGAATTCAATGGAAAATTAGAAAAATCCTCGCTTATCAAACTTATCAAACAGCTCAAAAACAATTCCAAAGGTCGGGTAAAAAAGCAACGTCGACTAGGAATTCCTCAGGCACACAGGTGGCTTGAGGAAGTAAACCGTAGGGAACAAAAGAATACAGATTCAAAAGCAATGTTTTTAGATAAGGAGGACAATAACTTAGTAATAGCATCAGCACCTCCGCCTCCCTTACCAGAATATGAAGCAAGTGAACAGGTTAGTCCACCCCCACTATATCCTATGGTCACTGAAGATAGAGATATTGTGAAACTAAAACTGACTAAAATTAGAGATCCCATCGGGACCAGGTCCCGAACAAAGGCAGGTAATTCAGAAGAAGGCATCGAGTTATGGCAAATAGTTAAGAATTCATGATCTATAGGTGAGGAAGAATAAATCTGCCCACTTATAGAAGTACCCAATCCTCAGGCAGGTCAAGACAATCAGGACCCAACTATCTTAGTGTATAGACCTTGGACTCTGGAAGATATCCGGAAAGCCACTGAGGGTATTCCCCATCCAAAAGTTAATTTTAGAAAATTCTCAGAAGACTTACAAGGAATGAGGTTGAGTTATAACTTAAACAGAGAAGAGATAGAAAAAGTAGTTAGACAGATTGTAGGGCCAGATTGGTACATGATTAGTGGGAACTGGAATCCCCGTGACGCTGCACAAAGACCCCTCCCACATAGCAGCACAGAATTAGACATCAGAGTAACATGTGTTACAGACCGCATCTCTGAAAAATGGAAACCTAGGGCAGACTGGACTTGCTTTGATCAATGCATCCAACAAGAAGGTGAAACAATTGACCGGTACTATGCCAGATTGTTAGAATGTTTTAATAACCACTGTTGAATGCAGGTTCCTGAAGATCAAAGACAAGATTCCCCATATGAACAGCAGTTAAAGAATGCATTTTTAAAGGGCAGTAGTGCACCTATAAGCAGTTTCATTACAAAACACATGGCAGACCATCGTACAAGCAGGTTACAATCATTACTTGAATATGTTAGGCATGCCGAAAGGCATTTTAATAGCAAAAAGAAAAAGAAAGCCCAAATATTTTCTGTAGAAGATGGAGCAGAAGTTTATGTAGTACAGTCTGGGAAAAAGGCAAGAAAAACGTGCAGGGAAACAAACAATCTCATCAGCGATCAGAGGACTTTGAAGGGCGAAAGAAAAGGGGAGAATGTTTTAAATGCGGTAAAAAGGGACATTTGGCAAGGGATTGCAAGAAAAACAAGAAGGCAACAACGGAAGACAAGGAGGGAGAGGACTGACTATATGGTAGTCACTAGAAGGGGCTAGCAAAGAAAGGACAAATGAGAATGTGATAGAGGGAGTAGAGGAAGTGCAGGAAGTTAGTGACAATGAAGAAAATGAAATATTAGACCTAGCTTTATTGAGCTTGGAGCTCTATTTAGCAGACACGAAACCAGAAGTTACACTCTTGGTAGAAGGGAGGGAAGTCAAATTCTTGTGTGACTCAGGGGCATCACAAACCCTGATATATCCCTCCAAACTGCCAGAAAACACAGAGTCACCTGATTACATACCGGTTAAAGCAGCTAATGGACAGCTGTATCGGGAGCCTCTCTCCCGTAACATTGCAATAACTGATCCAGTTTCAGGATTTACACAGAGAAGCAAAATTGTAGTTTCTGCAAAATGCCCAGTAAACCTCTTGGGCAGAGACCTCATGCAGCTATTTGGTATAGCAGTAGTCCCGACCATGCAGGGTATGGAAGCACAGCGACAAACTAATACCTTTTTAGTGCAATCGAAGGGTGAAATGTTTTATTGGTACAGCCAGGACTTGGTTACGACTGGTCCAGGGACTGTGGCCAAAGAGTTAATGAATGTAGCCACCAGCAAGTTCCCCTCCCTTGACAGTGATAAGCAACAACTGTTGCACTGTACCCTGTATTATTGTAACACACCAGGACCTGATAAGGAATACGAGCAAGAATTAAGAATCATGCAAACAGATTGATATTGCATAACCTGTACTGGGACACAGAAGGGAACAGCATAGCCAGCTGTTCATTGCCCCAAGAGTTTATAAATCTAATCGATTACCACATGTTAGCTTAACCAGAAACAGAAATATAGAATGGGCAGACCTAGGAGAAAAAGTCACGAGATGGGAGAAACAGACAGAACTAGAACTGTCAGAACAGGGAATACAAGTACAAAAATTGAATTGGATAACTCAGACCAACCCAGCTGTGCACTTGCAGTCTGGAGAGGACAGCTGATTGACACTCCTATTAAAGGAGGAAGAAAATGCCTTATGAAATATACCAGAGACTCTCTGGTCAACAGGGAAATCAGATGTAGGACTCATTCGTACAGCGGGACCAGTTACTGTCATGCCAAAGTCAGCATGCAGACCACAAAAAAGACAGTATCCCTTAAGAAAAGATGCAGAGGCAGGAATAAAACCTATTATAGCAGCCTTACTTAAAGGAGGGATACTAGTAGAATCTCCCGATTCACCGTGTAACACACCCTTATTTCCAGTTAAAAAGGCCAATGGAGAATGGCTTATGGTCCAAGATTTACAAGCTGTAAATGATGCGGTAATACCAAGGGCACCCACGGTGCCAGACCGACACACCCTGTTGAATGATTTGAAACCTCAACAAAAGTATTTTTCTGTGGTAGACTTCAGCAATGCGCTCTTTTCTATACTGATACACCCTGATAGCCAGTATTGGTTTGCATTCACATTTCAGGGGAAAAGATGTACATATACGCGACTACCACAGGGATATTGTGAAAGTCCAACAATATTCTCACAAGAAATGGCAAGCAACTTGGCAGGATTCACCCCACCAAGAGGCAGTCAGATTTTACTTTATGTTGATGACATCTTGCTGGCGGCCCCCACCCAGCAGGATTGTAGAGAAGATACCATAGCACTTCTATGATTTTTAGCCACTGAGGGACATAAGGTAAACAACAATAAACTGCAGCTTTGGAAAAAACAGGTCAAATACCTAGGATATGTAATATCCAAGGAAGGTAGAACATTAGATGAGGACTGAAAAATAGCAATTTTGCAAGCACCAAAACCCACTACCAAGATGGAAATGATGTCCTTCCTGGGTACAACTAATTTTTGCCGGAGCTGGATTCCAAACTATGCCTTGGAATCTGCACTTCTGACTGACCTTATATATAAGAAGCCTATGGCAGTGCAGGATTTGTTACAATGGACACCAGAGGCAGAATCTGCCTTCTGTAAACTAAAGCAGTTAATAGCGTCCTCATTAGTTCTGGGATTGCCAAACTATCATAAACGTTTTTTCCAAACTGTAGATTTGTGACATCAGTGTTAAAACAACAGCATGGGGATAAGCAATGCCCCATTGCTTACTATTCATCACAACTAGACCCAGTGGCATGGTCCTTACCCCACTGTGTACAAGCAGTAGTTGCAGCCGCAATGGCAGTACAAGCTTCAGCCTCAGTAGTCTTGTTCCACCCTCTCACTTTGAGAGTACCTCATGGAGTTGCAATTATTTTACTACAAGAAAAGGTGGCATATCTTTCCCCTGCTAGGCATCTTTCCTGTATGACTATATTGTTGAGCTAACCTCATATGACAGTTGAATGATGCACGACTTTAAACCCTTCTACTCTGCTCCTGACCCCTGCAGACGGCACACCGCACCGCTGCCTGCAGGTAATTGAGCAAAAGACACTACCTAGAAAAGATCTCACGGATGTCCCCTTGGATAATGCTGAGGTGACATACTACGTGGATGGCTCATGCAGAAGGGGTCCTGCAGGACAGAACCTAGTAGGATATGCAGTAGTCTCTGATATTGGGATTATAGAAGCAAAACCTTTACTACACAACTTATCTGCACAGGCAGCAGAATTGATTGCCCTGACACGGGCATGTACCTTAGCAAAGGGTAAATGTGTAAACATTTTTACTGATAGCCAGTGCGCTTTTTCTACTGTACATGTTTTTGCGCAACAGTGGAAAAACTGGGGAATGATAACATCTACTGGCAAACCTATAAATCATGCACAGTTTATTTTAGATCTTTTAGAATCTATTCAGTTACCTCAGAAAGTAGCCGTTTGTAAATGCACAGCTCAAACCAAGCAACAAGATAGGATTTCAAAAGGTAATGCAAGAGCTGATACAGCTGCGAAACAAGCAGCCACAGAAGTATTTCTTTTAAATGAGGAATTACAACCCTCTGAAACTTTAGATCTAGATATGTTAAAAACAATGCAGACACTCACTACGCAAGCTGAAAAACAACAATGGATAAAACAAGGAGCAATCCTCGAAAAGGGGCTGTACATCTCTAGAGAGGGAAAACTGATACTACCCTCTAATTTGTTTCGCTATGCAGCTTTGTTGAGCCATGGGCAGTGCCATGTCTCAACAGGGGGGATGGTACAGCTGGTGAATCAGGTGTTCACAACGTACGGATTTACAAACTACTCTAAAAAATTTTGTTTGATGTGTCAGATTTGTAACAAACATCATGCACAGGGGGCGATAAAGCCCAAGCAAGGGAGTTTCCCTACACCACCATATCCATTTCACACTATTTGTATGGATTTCATAGAATTGAACAAATGTGAAAATAAGAAGTATTGTCTTGTCATTGCAGATATGTTTTCCAGATGGGTGGAAGCCTTTCCAACCAAAAATCCAGATGCAGCTATGGTGGCAAAAGTACTTGTCAAGGAAATCATTCCTAGGTTTTGTATTCCGGAAAGAATCTACAGTGGCAATGGTACACACTTTGTAAATCAAACCATACAGCAGCTGAGTAAGCATTTTGGTATTTCTTTAAAAAATCATTGTGCATACCATCCACAATCTGCAGGGCTAGTTGAAAGGTATACTAAAAAACAAATTGAGAAAATTAATACCTGAGTCAGGGAAAAATTGGTTATACTGTTTACCCCTGGCACTGTTGAGCATGAGAACTGTCCCTACAGCAAAAGGATTGACTCCTTTTGAAAAATTATTTGGAAGGGCTTATGATACACCCCAATGGAAACTTCTCATGTCATCAGACCAGGAAGCTGATTTCACACTAGCTGAATATATGAAAAAGTTGTTGAGTTCTAAACATCTGTTGCAGTCAAATTCTGTTTCAGATAGAAAACAAACCGAGACATCAGAAGTGGCAGTGACGCCAGGAGACTGGGTATGGATCAAAAACATCAAGCGGAAGAATTGGTCATCGCCAAGGTGGGAAGGTCCCTACCAGGTGCTTCTTTCGACACCCACTGCAGTCAAGATAGCAGAACAAGCTTCGTGGATACACCTGATGCACTGCAAGCTGGTTAAGAACTTTGAGTTTGACAAAAATCTTACCTCTCCATCGGGGCCCTCAGCACAAAGTCTGGCTACAAAGGGGGGGTCAGATCAATAGGACTGATCCATCTCAACCCCAGTGAAGAATCCATCGGTGCTGAAGGTCCTATTAAGGCAGAGAGTAAGAGCATGTGTCTGAAATAAAGATGATGGAATCCAGTAAGATCCAAATACACCTATTTGGAAGAGTCGGAGATGCAGAACAACCGTTTCCTCAAAAGTATTGCATAATCATCCTGTTGACTGTACTAGTGACAATAATCTTTTTGTTGTGGCCATTCCTTTTCTCAGCCACACAAATTGAACTGAACAAGCATGCAGAGTGGCACGCAGAGTGGCACCCGAACTTTAACACTTACCAGGCAATCAAATATGTGTATGCTGAGACCTTCAATGTTTCGAATTGCTGGATTTGCACAGCTTTGCCAACAGCATATGGGGGGTTACTGTTAACTTCAGTTCCCCTAGGAGCCAATAAGACCTGGGAAAACTTAATTTATGATACATCAGATGTCACATCACAAGATAAAGTAGCATTGCACTTGTCTGTTCGACAGAAGGGAACTGTGTGTTTTTACAAGAATGATACAGTTCAGGTGGGTTGGAGCAATTGCAATGTGACTGTTCCCTATAGATGCTACACTAATCCTGACAACATCGGATCCTATTGCAACACGAGCTATGATTCATTTGCTGAACTGATGCATAGGACAATTGGTGAAGTAAAACATAATGCTGACCTCTATAGACTATCTATAATTGACAAAAAAATATTTCATGCAGAGCCAGGGCATAGTAAAGTTACTACTAAAGTAGAAGATTGTTACTTTGTATGCGGTAGAAAAGCATATAAATGGTTACCTGAGAATTGGTCCGGCAGTTGTTTTTTGGGCTACCTGGTTTCGGCCATAAGACACACAGCAGTTTTACTTCAAGGGAAAATTCGGAATGTTCGAGAAATCAAGAAGCCTGTCAATCCAGTGGGGCAAATCAATGCACACTGGAAAAACCATCATGCTGTGGGCTTGGGGAAAAATGGACTGTCATGGACTTGAGTGATACTGTTATATCGTGGGCAGGTGTACTGCCAGCATATGGAGCAACAAAATCAATCTGGGAACTGAGAAAATTGGCTAAGCTTCTCAAAATAATGAGCAATGCAACCTTTTCTGCCCTAGAACTGGTGACTGATGAACTGACTGCCATGAGAACAGTGGTGCTTCAAAATCGCATGGCTCTTGACTTCACCCTAGCGGCGAGAGGAGGTACATGCACTTTAATCCAGGAGGAGGGCTGTTCATATATTCCTGACCACAAACATGAGATAGACAACCATCTTGAGGTAATTCAGCAGGTGTCAGCCATGACCAAACCAGGACCAAATCCATTGACGGACTTTTTCCAGAAATTGTTTGGGGGGTGGGGCAGTATCCTGATGAACATTCTGATTGCCTAATGTGTAGGAGTAATCCTACTGGTGGTATGTGCGTGCTGCTGCATCCCCTGCATTAAAAAAACTGATTAAAGATTTTATAGACATTTCAGTTTCAGAAACCTTATACCAAGGTGCTGAACTTGAGGAATTGCTAAAAAACTGAAAACGCTTTCATGAGCTTAAACTGAATGACTCTCTTAACTGCAAATCCTGAGTAGGAAGAGGTTAGGGGAAGAAAAAACTGTTTATGCTTATCTTGAAAGTAGAATAAAAGTATTAAAAGGGGGGAAATGTTAGAAACATATATAATAGTAATATGCATGCTTGCTTAGTGCATTCGAGGTTTAAAAGGGTTAATACATTTATTCTGTTCACACTGCATGAATCTGCACAGCTATTAGAAACTTAACAAGAGACATTTCATTTCTGCTAATGTCATGAAAATAACAAGAGACATTTCATTTCTGCTAATGTCATGAAACTTAACAAATAGATATTCATTTCTGCTTATGCCATGAGAAAGTATGCAGCTGCTAGAAGCTTTGATAAAGAAAACAATAGATGCTTGAAAGTATAAACCATAGTCAGCATTACTTGTACCAAAGCTAGAAATGTACCTTGAATCTAGACAAAATGTAACACATGTATTAGAACTGCACAATTGAAGAAGTGAAAAGTTAAGGTGGGCTAAAATAAGCCCAAGGCCAGGTTGTTTTTCTCAAAATGTTTTGCAAGCTAGCAAATAATCTAACCTAGTCAGCAATACGTCTAGTAACATTTTCTGTAGAACATACAGAAAGCTGTGTCTAACTATGTCAGCAATAGAATAGTAACATTTTATGTGTGACATGAAGAGAACTATATAAGAATAACATACTGATCACCAAAGAGCTAGACAAATCCTGTACCTACATGCTTTGTCTCCTTGCTGCAAGTAATAAAGGGTGCCTTGCTTGAACCTAACGTGCATTGGTCTTTGAAGTTTTTTCCTTTTACAGCTGTGATACCGCCTGCCCGAAGAAAGGCGGAAGTACATGCCATGGGCAGGGTGAGTGGGATTGTTGATTATCTTCCTAGCCCTTCCCACACACTCAGTCTCATGCAGATCATCCATGGATAGGAGCAAGGAACCAATGACTTTTTCTATTGTCCTCACTACCCTCAGGAGAGCCTTGTGGTCAGATGCTTTACAGTTACCATGCCAAACTATGATGTTATTTGAGAGGATGCTCTCTATGATCCCCCTGTAGAAGGCTTTGAGAATTAACTGAGTCAGGTTTGCCTTCCTCAGTTTCTGTAGGAAGTGCAGACATTGTTGTACCTTCTTCACTGTGTGGTTAATATGAGTCGACCAGGATAGGTCATCTGAGATGTACTCCCCCAGGAACTTGATGTTTTTGACTCATTCCACTGCCACCCCCTCAATTTCTAGAAGTTGATGTATCTCTGAAGTCCTCTTGAAGTCCACTATTAATTCTTTGGTCTTGCTTACATTTAAAGCCAGGTTGTTGCTGTCACACCAGCCTATCAAATGCTCCAGTTCATCCCTGTAGGCTGTTTCCTCAACATTTCTGACAAAATGTACAACAGTTGTATAATCCGTGAACTTGATTATTTTGTTGGAGTCATGCTTGGCCATGCAGTTGTGCATCAACAGGGTGAACAGCAGAGGACTCAGGATGCAGCCCTAAGGGACACCTGTGCTCAGTGTAATACTGATTGTACTGTTATTTCCCACACATACATCTGTTGATGAGAAAGTCCAATATCCATTTACACAGGCAGGTGTTGATGCCCAGCTGGAACAGCTTCGATATCAGACTCTGGTGGATGGCAGTGTTAAAGGCAGAACTAAAATCAATGAAAAGCATTCTGACATAGCAATTCTTGTTCTCTAGATGTGGGGTTTTAGTAGATGTTTTAGTGGGATTGTTCTCCATTTAGACTAGCTGTTCAGTTTCCTGTAACAGATGGTCCTCCCTGATCCTCAGTTCTTTGTCTACCATTTCTGGTTTAACTTCTCCAAGTTTGTGGGGCTGCAATCAAACCCATCTGGCAGAATGGGCTACTTTTTAATGGAGCTGGGAGGTAGAGAGGAGAGAAAGTGTGCAGAGTCATTATTTCTGCTGTGGGGATTTTTGCTGCTTGAAGGTACACATCATAATCCTTGATATGCTGGGTTAACTACGTATGTGTGGGCATGCATTTGATGTTGTGTGGAAATTGTTCTTGCCTGAGTAGGAATACAGTCCTCTATTTTTCCTGCCTACATGGGGATGCAGTCCTCTATTGTTTCTGCCTACATGGGGGTGCAGTCCTCTATTTTTCCTGTCTGCATGGGGGTGCAGTCCTCTATTATTCATGCCTACAAGGTGGTGCAGTCCTCAATTGTTCTGCCTACATGGAGAAGCAGTCCTCTATTGTTCCTGCTTACATGGGGATGCAGTCCTCTTCTGTCCCTGCCCATATGGGGTGTGCAGATCTATATTATTCCTGCTTGTATGGGGGTACAGTCCTCTGTTGCTTATCTTCTTGGCTCCCTGTCTTCAGCAAAAACCATTATACGATGTGCAGTCTCAACACCCCCCTGCCCAAGGGAAGTGTTTACAGCATTGCCTTATTATTTTCCTCTCCCTGTGTTTCAGCTCCTTCAGTACATTAAACACTATTCTAACCTAGATAGTCATAGTCAAGACATTTATAATCACTAATCTAACCTAGATAATCTGGGTCATAGTCAAGACATTGATAACCACTAATCTAACCTAGATAATCTGGGTCATAGTCAGGACATTGATAACCACTAATCTAACCTAGATAATCTGGGTCATAGTCAGGACATTGATAACCACTAATCTAACCTAGATAATCTGGGTCATAGGACATTGATAACCACTAATCTAACCTAATCTGGGTCATAGTCAGGACATTGATAACCACTAATCTAACCTAGATAATCTGGGTCATAGTCAGGACACTGATAACCACTAATCTAACCTAGATAATCTGAGTTATAATCAGGACATGACCTAAATGATGTGGACATCCTTCAAAAGGGCCTCACTGAGACAGATGCCTGGTGTCAAAGCCATGGTCTCAAGCTCAATGCCAAAAAGTGCATTGTCATCCCCTTTGGTAAAAACTCTGTACCCATGAACTACCACATAGGTGGTAGTCTACTTAACACCAAAAGTGTGATAAGAGACCTTGGGACACAGGTGGACAGTAGTCTCTCCTTTGATAATCACATCACCACAGTGGTCAGGAAATCCTTCTACGTGGCACACCTCATCACAAAAGGTTTCTCATCTAGAAAAAAGAGGTCATTGTTCCCCTCTACTCATCACTCATTAGACCCATTATAGAGTACAACGCCCCTTTTGGTATGTACCTCACAAGACATCTACAACAACTGGAAAGGCCGCAAAAATAGCCCACAAAGAGGATTACTGGCCTCAAACAGATGCCTTACGCAGACCGTCTCAAAAAACTCCAGCTTTACTCTGTTGCATATCGCCTACTCAGAGGCGATCTCTGCCTAACATACAAAGCTATGTCAAACCCAGAGCTGCTGGACATGCTCCACTTAAAGAAATCCCAATCCCTCCGAGCTACACACTCTAGGGACCTAAACCTTGTCACCACAATAAACAGAACATGCTGGATGGATAGATTCCTGTCTCAGAGACTTCCCATACTCTGGAACAGAGTACCTATCTATGTCAAACAGAGTTCCTCATCAGCACTCTTCAAGAAAAATCTTGATGATTAGATGGGTAATAGGAAATTCACCCCGGGGATCACATCTGTGGTTCTGCTTGACAGGGGCACAGGAAAATAATTTTCTTGGGTGGCGAAAGCCAGGGTACCTTTTTGGCTAGGCTTGTATATCCCCTAGGGCCAATAGCCTAGTACCTACCTATGAATTTATGACATTGATAGCCACTAATCTAACCTAGATAATCTGGGTCTTACTCAGGACATTGATAACTACTAATGTAACCTAGATAATCTGGGTCATAGTCAAGACATTGATAACCACTAATCTAACCTAAATAATATGGGTCATAGTCAGGACATTAATAACCGCTAATCTTACCTAGATAATCTGGGTCATAGTCAGGACATTGATAACCACTAATCTAACCTAAATAATATGGGTCATAGTCAGGACATTGATAACTACTAATCTAACCTAGATAATCTGAGTCATAGTCAGGACATTGATAACCACTAATCTAACCTAAATAATCTGGGTCATAATCAGGACATTGATAACCACTAATCTAACCTAGATAATCTGAGTTATGGTCAGGACATTAATAACTACTAATCTAACCTAGATAATCTGGATCATAGTCAGGACATTAATAACCACTAATGTAACCTAGATAATCTGGGTCATAGTCAGGACATTGATAACCACTAATCTAACCTTGATAATCTGGGTCATACTCAGGACATTGATAACTACTAATGTAACCTAGATAATCTGGGTCATAGTCAGGACATTGATATCCACTAATCTAACCTAAATAATATGGGTCATGGTCAGGACATTAATAACCACTAATCTAACCTAGATAATCTGGGTTATAGTCAGGACATTGATAACTACTAATCTAACCTTGATAATCTGGGTCATAGTTAGGACATTGATAACCACTAATCTAACCTAAATAATATGGGTCATAGTCAGGACATTGATAACTACTAATCTAACCTAGATAATCTGGGTCATAGTCAGGACATTGATAACCACTAATCTATCCTAAATAATCTGGGTCATAGTCAGGACATTGATAACCACTAATCTAACCTAGATAATCTGGATCATAGTCAGGACATTAATAACCACTAATCTAACCTAGATAATCTGGATCATAGTCAGGACATTGATCCTCTATGCCACAGAGCTTGTAAATTGTAACAATCCTAATAGTTTAGAAAGACATTCCAACTTCATACTTTTTTATGCTGCTAGTAATGACATGGAGGATAATATACAGCTAGTGATGAACAACCACTATGGTATTGTTTTATGTTATTACCATGGTACCTTGGACGAACTTCAGACTGCAGCTTTGTCTTAATGTAAGATGTTGTGATGACCACTATAAGTGACACTGTGGCAGTTCATAGTTTTTATTGCTATGTCATGCATGGCAGATGACATTGTGGACCACTCATATGATAATGTGAAGTTAACTTACTGATTAACTAGTACGGAGATCCTGTCTATGATCAACCAAGGCACGTGTGTAGAATATTTATGCAATAATCAATACCTGACTAGAGGTTGTGCAGTACTGATTTATTTATTTCACATTTGTTTGCCAGAAAAGTCTGACTGGGACAAACAGCACCCATTTTCAGTGGAAGTCTGGGAAGAAAAGCTCCACAATCACAATATTTAAAAAATCAAGTGCATATATTTTAAATCACATAGTATCATGTTACACTAAAAAAACATAAACGTGAAAATGTTTTAATGATAAAAACGCAGAATATAATGTTTCATAATAGAGTGCAATGAAAAACAATAATATGAGTTGCAGGAAAAACTCAGTAGTTATGTTATTTGGTACATAGATTAGTATGTGATAAATGAGACCGGAGACAATTCTAATCAGCTATCTAAAAAGATATCAGAGATTACATGATTAGAGACAGTGAGGTGAAAGTGAGTGATGCCTTAGTATGCGAGAGGTATTCATATTGTGATTATAGAAGGAAGAAGGATGGAGAGAAGGAAATTATAAGAAGAGTGCAGGGTACGGTGTCTTCAGGTAGCTTGGGTGAGTAGGGAGGAAAGAGAAAGAGGTAGAGAAAAGGTCTGCTGTGATGAAGTGAATAATGTACGGGAGTGGGATAACAAAAAAGGAATGGAGTAGGAGGCTGGAGAGGGTTTTGAAGTGTGATCTAAGTTGAAGGGGTGAGTGAAGTATGGTAAGTTCAGCCAGGATTGGCACAGGATCAGGTCCAAGATTTTGTAAAGTATTCTTTTAGGCAGCATTTAAAGGTGAGTAGGTTAGAAATAGTTCTTGTGGTTAGAGGGAAGGAGTTCCAGTTTTTTGCTACTGAGTACAATTATAGGCTTTGTCCAGGGGATTTACTCGGTTTATTTATGGTGAGAAGTTGTTTGTCTTCTGACCTGAGAGTTCTTTTTGGAAAATATATATTGATTAAAGGGGTAAGAGCTGGGCAGGCTAATGGTATGTGTATGATTTTATGTATCATTATAAGGCGAATGTAGGTGAGGTGGAGGGAGAGTTCCAGACAGCTTAGGGTATGCAGAGCTTTACAGTGATGGGTAAAGGAGGATGAATTAGTACCAAACTTGGCCATTTTGTCATAGCAGCTTTCAAGTTTTTTTTTTTTTTTTTTTTTTTGGAGGATTGTAAACTGGTTAGATTTGGTGTGCCATAGACTAGAGATGGCAGAAGGTTGGTTTTGGCTTGAGTAATTTTTGTGAGTTTGCTCAGAAAATGTTTGTTTCTTTATATCATGCTTAGTTTTTGATGGGTTTTCTTGATATTACTTTGGATGTGGAGGTCAACTTTAAGATTATCATCTAGTATGACTCCTAATAGTTTGGTAAAGTGGACTAATTCAGTTTCAGTGCCATTTGCCAAAAATATTTTAAAAGATGCTTTGTTAGGGCTACAAGTTTTTGTGGTAAAGAGGAAGAGTTTGTTTTGTTGGGGGTTGAATAGGATTTGTGTTCTTGTAAGCCAGGTTTCAATGGAGATGACAGCTTGTTGAGTGATTTCTTGGAGGTGAGTTAAAGTGTTTGAAGAGCAGTTGATGGTAGAGTCATTTGCACACTGAATCAAGGTGCCTTCACAAGAAGATGAATGCAGCTTATTGATAAAAATATTGAACAGTAGAGGGCCAATGATGGATCCTTGTGGGACTCCTGTAGAAGTAGGAAGGTATGCAGAGATGGATCCTTGCCATTCTACAACTAGTTGCCTGTTGGCAAGGTAGCTAGAGAATGATTGAAGAGATGGGGATGCTAGACCCAAGGCGTAAAGTGAATTGAGGAGTTTACTGTGAGAGACCCTGTCAAAATCTTTTAAGAGATCTAGAAATACAGCAAATACAACTTTATTATAGTTGCGAGCTTTATTGACAGTTTCTGTAAATGATAGTAATGCAGTAGAGTTGCTGTGGCATGGCCAAAATCCATGTTGCATATTGGTGATTAGCTTATTTTGTAAGAGATAGTGGAGAAATTGTTGATGTATACATCTTTCAAGGAATTTAGAGAGGGGAGACAGGATGGCTATGGGCCAGACATTTTTTAATGTCAGTGGAATTACCTCCTTTATGTAAGGGGTAATATGTGCCATTTTCCACTAGTTGGGGACACAGAATTCCATTACTGATCTATTAATAAGAATGCTGATTGGATATGCCATTGCATCTGCAGATAAATTTAGATAATTCTGAGGAAAGGTTGCCGGCTGAGGAGGAACATTTTAGTTTACATAAAAGCTTTTTTTATGAGAGTTATACAAACTGGTTGAAAGTTAAAGTGAGTGGTGTTGTCTGTATGTGTATTGGAGAGGTTGCAGACAAGTGAGTTTTGTGAAGGAAATGTGGTAGGGTCTAAGGTAGGGGAAGTTGGCTGTGTGGAAGGAGGTGTGTCAGGTGAGTTTAATGTTAAGTTGGCTATCCATTCTATGAAGTATGTATTGAAATGGGTAGCTGTTTGAAGAGGGGGGATGTCTGGGTATGGGCTGGGTTCCTTTTTAGTACCTGGGCTGATGAGAAAGGATATGGAAGACCAGAATTTTTTAGGGTTGTTTTTATGGCTATCTTGTAGCTGAGTATAATAAGACTTTTTATCTCTTTTAACTTGTTTCTTTACTTGGTTTTGTGGCTGTCTGAATAATTGCCAGTTTTTGTCATTTTTATTCTTTTGCCAGTTAATCCATGTTTTGTCTCTGTTTTTCATAAGGAGTTTGCATTGGTTGGTGAGCCATGGGGTGTGGCTGTTTTTAATTCTTTTTGTACGCTGTGGGACTAAGTTGTTAAAAATATTTAGAAATGCTGATTTGAAGTATTCAACTGCATCATCTGAGACAAGTCTTTTTAGGATGGACCAGTTTACTGTTCTCAGAGCTTCAATGAAAGACTCCTTGGAGAATTTGGAAAGATTACGGGTAGTTTTGAGCGCGTCTATATCATATTATCATACGATGTAAATAGTGAATGCTATTTAATTGTACCGATAATATCGAAACAACAAAATATCGAATAAACGGAACAGCGAATTTTTATCCTGGGAAAAAATTCGCTGCTCAGTAAAAAAAAAAATAAATAAACTTAAACACAAATTTAAGTGGGGGGGGGGCTTTGCCCCCACACCACCCTACTTAAATATACCAACTTTGAGATTGCACCACAGTGGAGGAAATGGCAAAGTCCCGAAGACGGCCCACTAAATGTTTTCCCTGTGAAAAAATTTGATGTTCCGTGACTTCGCTATTTAGTCCATTCGATAGTGTCATATAGACCCTTTTGAGCTTATGTTCCTTTGTTAGTGGTATAATACTCCTGTTGGTATAAGTTGGCAGGTGGTCACTTAGTGTATCAGGGAGGGTACCTGAGGAGGTAAAATCAGATGGGTTGGTAACCAGAATCCAGTCCACGATAGATTGTTGGGAGGTATTTTTGCCATATCTTGTTGGTGTATTACTAAGTTGAGTGAATCCAAATATGTTCATACAGTTGATTGCTGAATTTACAGATAAAGACTGCCAGTTAATGTGTACATCACCTAGGAGGATGATTTAATTTGTGACTGTATCTGCTATCCAGGATAGTTTTTCAAGTATTGGAATGTTCTGTCCTGAGGGGATATATAGCACAACAATGCATATGGTCTTGACCCTATTAAATTTGAGGTATGAAATCAAGATTTCCGCTTATCCAAAATTTTGGATTGTGTCTGTGTACGGAGTTACTATGAGTTTTCCTATGGGTTCTAGAGTTAGACCATGGGCATAACATGTGAGTGTCACAGGATCTCAGCCTACAGAAAAGTCCTTGATTCTTCCCTAAATATCAATAAAGTACTGCAGTCCCGCCCCATGGAAAAAGTTGTATGCTGTACTGTCCAGAAGTAGACTGAACCACTACCCCAGAACAAAAGGGAATAATAGAGATTTTGTTTATTATACTATTCTTTCATAACTGATTTGCTGCCAAATACACATATTTATTATTTTCTTTCTAGATTTATCCTGATTGTCCATAAAACAATAATAAGTCTTTTGGCTTTTCCCGGTTAGGGGTCGCCACAGTGGAAATCCAGTCCGCTCATGATTGGCAGTGGATTTTTTTTTTACGGTTCCAAGTTGCCAGCCTGACGTCCAACCTTCAAGGAAGGCACGCCCATTCATGCTCACACCTACCTGCATGTCTTTAGCATCACTTGACCATGGGGAGGACATGCAGACTCCATAAAACAATGCCAAGTACTTATTGTTTTTAGTATGCTTGGGCCTGCTATGAAAAAGGCACAAGCCTCCTTGGTGGGTGTTGTCTCACCATTTGAGAAACACAAACTAATGAAAGCACAATTGAGTAATTATTGAATAACCCATACCCAGACATTGACTACTGCTGTTATGTATGGTATTGCTTTTTTATTTAGTTGGTTTGGTTTGCTTTCTGGGGGTATAGCATATATATATATATATATATATATATATATATATATATATATATATATATATATATAAACATAATTATTTTTCTGTAATTTCAGTGGAAAGTAAGTTTGAAATTTTAATTCTTTCACCAGCTTTATATGTCCAGCAACTTGTTTCACTTCACAGCAATTAGCTTTGTTCAATCAACTCCATTCTATTCATTTCTGTTCCTGCAGCTTTCAACAAGCAGATTCTACACAGGTATGGGTGTAGTCAGGCATACAACATATACATCACAACATACACTTTTTGCAAGTAATTTATTTGTTTTGTGCAATGAGGCATGCTAGGATTTCACTTTTAATTGGAGTACTCATCATGTATATTTTTTCCTGAATGCCAGGTTTACTATTTTTTTTCAACAGAGAAATATCTGTGGCTGGGGGGAGCTACAGTACATTCTGGAAGCTAGTATATAATTCCAAAAATCCTGTCTACACTTGTGCAGAAGCAATTTCAGTCCAACTATTGTCCATATTTAATTTCACTGCAATATCTCTTTTCATAAGAACATTTCTGTTTCTACCTTTGCTGCCTTCTTTCTACTCAATCATTGTTTACTAGTATTTACTATTAGGATACGTGGTCTGGATATAGTATTCCAGGATTTGAAAAAAATGAATAAACATGTGAAAGATGAAAGAAAGAAATGAACAGCAAATAAGTCTTTCACTTTTTCAGTTAGTAAACACACACACACACACACACACACACACACACACACGCACACACACACACACACACACATGTCATACTCAATCCTTTTGAAGCATTGTGAGCAAAGCTGTGTCCTTTTTAAACATATTTATTAAATTATCACTTATGAGATAGACACTCATACATTAACAGAAAACAAACACATATTAAAATGTTTTCATTTACATACATTATATATTACATATATGTTTTCTTTCTTTATTTATTCCAACATTACATACATTTCTCAATTGCTATTTCACATAAACCTCACTCCTCCTCCTGAACATTATTCGGCATGTATTGTGCCCACAAATTCTATATTTCTATATAATTTGTTCCTTCCCTTTTCTAAAAGTTATTGTATCTCTTTTACAACAGTCAGTATTTCAGATTCAGTGGTTTAAATTTTGATTTCCTTTTTCTAGTAATTGCTTTTTTTGGGAGCTAATCAAATTAAATTTAATAAGATCTTACAGTGTCTATTAAGATCTTATGTCCTAGCTCAAATGAATCATTTTCTTAGTTACAACCATTTGGTCCCCCAATATTTCTGACAGAATATTCTGGAGGGAATTTTTAAAATCTGCCAGTTCATTACACTTCTGAAAAACATGTTTTCTGTTATCTCTTCGCCATCACACCTCCAACATTTGCTATCTATCTGAGGGAAAAAAAAATCTTTGAAGTTTGCTTGGGAAACAATCACCAGTGCCAACACTTCCAACGGAAAAGCCTAGACCTTCTGGACTTTGCTGCATATGTGGGAGCCATACATATTCCCCCGTCATTGTTGCCTTGTAAATTGCTTTTCCAGTCTCTGATATAATCTTATCTAATCTCCACTGATTGATTTTTATAGTTGTCATGCAATATTTTAAATGCCCTACTAATTAACATACTTCTGCCCATGATAAGATCTTTGTGGAATTTTTTACTCAAATTCATGATATTTGAGACCCTTTCTAAAATCAGGGCTATATGAGACAGTTACAACATTTAATTCAGTAACTAGAGATTGCTGTAACAAAATCATTTCTCTAGGAACATTCAGTTGGGGCAGTGTGAGATAATCTGGATGGGCAGCTTTTGTTCTGAAAATGGATTTGAACAAGAAAAATGACCTGCAGTTGAGAATAAGTACAATAGGAGTCTGGGGAAATGAAAGAATATAGTAACCTGATTTGCATATGAGAATAAAGATAATTCTGATTTATGTCTCATTATTTCAGTTTATGCCTCTTTTTTCAAGTGTGGTATTAAATTTTGAGAATTTTTTTAAATTGAAAAATAGAATTTGACAATAGATAATAAAACTTACAATGATTTCCTGAGCAGCCCTATTGCAAGTAACCATTTCAGCAATTTTCACCTTAAAAAATACAACCATTTTAGGCACTGTACCATTTTATTTTATTTTTCATTAGTTTCCCATTGTCAATATGTTTTTAAATTGCTGGAGGTATTACAATGAGAATTCTTTCATAATTACTTGGGTCTGTAGTTAAGTCTTTTTACCATGTGGTATTTCAAAATTTATCAACCTTGATAAATCTTTTTTGCTATCGTCCAAATACCTGGGTGTTTTCATCAAGAAAATAATGTGTTTTTTACCCATGATGACTTCACAAGATGACAACATGAAACAGATGACGTAATAACAATAATAAAAATATACATTTTATGTTGTGCAGTATTTTCCTTACAGTAAGTATATATACTGAAATCTCAACAAAGAGAACTTTACCTATGGAATGTAACCCAATCAACACATCACAAAACCCTACCCTAAAATTAAAGTAGTTTAGCACAATAATGCCTGGTTTTGTGTAACACAGCCTGTGAAACTGTTCATACAGCAACACATCAGAAGACCCATAGGGCACAGGTGTAGACTCCTGAAAGGCAACAGCATAGGAGGCCAGAAAACGGTCTATGTTCCATTGTGACAAATGGCTATGCAGGCATATATTGTCAGATGACAGTCATGAGCAACCTATACACATCTGGTGGGACCACTGTCAAGGCCACCTCTGAAAAAAAGAGATTGTCAAAGTCACGGAACAGAGATAGATAACCTGACGGAAGCACAGGAAGTGGCCAGAATTGCCAAATGGTGGTCCTTATGTTGCATATGATATGCAGCAACAGCACAAAACGGTACAAAACTGAAATTCACAGTGCAAAACTGAAATTCAAAGAAACTTACTGTGTCTAGCATCAAGGACTGGTTACTTCTGTGAGGGGTGCCATGTTATGGCAAACGTAGCTCTCAACTTCTTTTCTAATGAATCAGGGGCAAAGCCAATAATAATGGGACAAAGGCTCAAAATCAGGGAAAATTTTCAAATATTTCTCTAATTCACTTTAACAAAAGTTAATAAAATAACAGGTTTTGCATCAACATGCATTTTCTGAACAGTAGGAAATATGTAACTGTACTATCTGACATGATTGTAGTCCTCAGTGATTTAGCAGGAAATCAAAACTGTTATTAGGCATAGGACAAAAATATGAGGTAAAGTTAGGAATGTTCTTCAAAATCAGGGACAGCTGAGAGGTATGAGGACAGGATCTGTTTACAATGCCATTGTTCTTTGTGGAAGTTCTGCCTCTGTCTCCATGCAGACTTATGCTTTGTCACTTTGCGTTCAGCCCCCACACCCCCTGATGTGGCAGTCTGTGCCCCCCACACCCCCCAACTTAAATATACCAACTCTGAGATTGCACCACAGTGAAGAAAACAGCAAAGTCCCGAGAATGGCCCAGTGTTTTTTTCCCTGGGAAAAAAAAATCTCTGTTCTGTGACTTCGACAATCTCAGCTTTCGAACTTTACAGTTCGACAGAAGAGCATTCGCTATTTTCAGCGTTCACTGTTCTGATAGGGAACGGATTACTGGCAGAAAACATATAGGCCCTAAAACTAACTTTGACTGGGTTCTGCTGGCTTATTCCACTGATGCAAAAATCTCTTTCTCTGTCTAAGTAAAGTATTAAGGTGCTTATTCCATTTTAATTTCTATTTTATAAAGGGAAGTGACTATTTCCCTATACTGACTTTTAGTTTGGCCATTGCAGTCATATATGGTACCAAAAATATTTACACAGGCTACATAACATGATTCAGCTGGCAAATCTACATAAAGACTACAGTAACAGATGCTACAATATGTTAACTAGCATGTAGCTATCATTGGGACTCCCCCTCCCAAAATGCAACACTGAAACTAAGTTCCTTAACAAATAGCTGGCCATATAGTTTGCTAAAGAGGAAATCCAAACCCCTTTATCAGGATGAGCAGTTATATCTGCATTCATTGTTTTTACCAGTTACCTCTGCTCACTTTGTCGTTGGTATCTTATTTAGTTCCTATTCCATGCTATCTTAACCATGGCTTCTTCTCTCTTCATATTTTTCTTGCCCCCTTTCTTACTTACCTCATTTCTCGGGTTCCTATTAAATGATCGAGGATGCATTCTTTCGAATGCATCTTGATAGAACTTGAAAGCATGAAAAGGCAAAATAGCAAAACGGCATATAAGCTAATTCTTTCCCTGGGAAAGAAATCGCTTGACCGCTTCCATTACTTTGCTGTTTTCATGACTGTAGTGCATTCTCGGAGTTGGTATATTTAAGTAGGGGGGTGTGGAGGGCACAGACTCCCATATCGGGGGGGTATGGGGGGCAAAGGCCCCCACTTTATGTAATGTTTTACAATTTTTTTTTTTTTTGGAACACCAATTTGTTTCCCTTGAAAAAAAATCGCTGTTCTAAGCATTTGAGATTGTAAGCTTTCGCTAACATGGGTTCGATAAATCATCCTTCACTTCTTTAAGCATTCGATGATTTAACATAGACCCAATTTCTCGGCCTTTCATTGATTAATGTATTTCATCTCACTCTTCTCCTTCTTCGTTTTCTCTTCTGTTCATCCTTATACTTCTTTTACCTGTTGTTCATATTTCATGTTAGGTTACCACATTTTTCTCCCTCCTCATATTCTTGCCCTCCCAGCTAACACGTTGCCCTATTTTCTTTTATTCCTCAGCTGCAATTTCATGTTTGCTTTTATTTTCTTACCTTATTGCACTGCCTTTCGAATGTATGACTGTATCCACTTCAGGTCTCCCTTTTTTACATACATTCTCCTATAAGCCCTCTTACTTCCTTCTTCATTCTCACCAGATTTATAGTTATTTTTGTTTGCTATGTTCTGTCTCCCTTTTTGAACTTATTAATATTTTGCTTGCATTGTACTTCTATGTTTTTATCTCCTCTGTGGTTACTAAATTATATTTATAGGTTCGTATGTACTTATTACATTATAGATCTGTGAGGATCCTAAAAAGCCTGGTCTTTCATTCCCATGGTAGCTTTTACATTTTCATGGTATTTGTTTCTGTCTGACGTACAGTACATTTGACATAATTTTGAAATTCTACATTTAACTGTTTAACAAGTGTTTTTCTTCCTGGGCTCTGACTGTAAATGAGCCTGGCACAATTAATAATCACTGTTAAAATACACAAATAAAACTTTTGTGATTCTGTAATGTCTTCTTTCTTAATTCATACCAATGTAAACTTTTTAAATTTATCTATCTACTCAGTGATTTTATTTGATACATTCTTGAAAATCTCACATATTTAAGGAGACTTTTTTCTGGTTTTAGCAGTTTTTTTATTTTTGCAGTTTATTCTTTATGTTTTCTTGAATGAGTCAAGAGATACGACTTTATTTACTTAAAAGTTAGCTTAACACATTCCACCTCTCCATGGAGATTTACAAATTTTGATGTTAGCAAGTTTACCTCATGTATAGAGTTCTCTTTTGTACTGTCTCTAATTTAGCCAGTTAGTTTATTGTTAGTATATCTAAATTTCTCATTCATTTCATAAATTTTATATTTGGAGTTGTCATTGTTTTCATGGACTGCTTTTGCATGTTTATTGTTATCTGCTATTTGCATTTTTCTTCATTTTCTCCTGGTGGTCTTTCCTGAAAAATATCTCTGGGCTTTTTCCTGGTTAACACAACTCAAACAAAAAAACAGACTTACAGGACATAAGATATACTGCTAGCTATGTCTCAGTTCTTTATATGCACATTATTTATTTATTTATTTCCAGTTTGATAACCGGGGAGGTCCACTGGGCTCAAGGAGCCCGTTTTCAGTGGAGGCCTGGGGAGAAAAGCTTCATATTACATAAATGTAAGACAAAAAGTAGTATTATATAATGAGATTTAGCAAAGTGCAATTGCAAAATAGAAGAAACATTCATTACATACTTACATAGTAGATTAGAGAACCATTTGTACAGCATTTAATTTGGACAGAGGCAGTAGATCATGTGTATATAGTTATAAAAACTAACAATTGTAAATCATCTGTAAATAGTTATAAAAACTAACATTTGAAGGATTGTAGTAAATACAATTTTCAGTAGAATAGGGGAGAAATAAAGGTGGAAAGTACATTATTTGCTATGCACTATGTAGCAGATATTTGATTGCTATCACACAATGTTTATATTATAGTCTCAATCTCTGTTACAGTTTTCAGTGTTTTGTCCTCTGCCTTGCCATTAATTCTTTATGCCCTGTCTCCAGTCATTAGATATGAAAAAGTCTCAACTATCCAGTTATTATCCATCATGCCGTTATCTAGGCAGTCCTGAACATTTTTGAAGGGGCCGTTTACTCCATCACTATCTCTTTTGCAGGTCCAGTACTAGTAATTTGGATGATTTTTTAATATCCATTGTTTGTAATCTATTTGCTTGATAGCATTATGTTACCCACACCTTGCTTACTCTTTGTTGCACAGATACAGTATATTTATGATTCAATCATAAATAAATTGTTATATGTCAGAAACATTAGGTCAATAAATTTACCTTATAAGCAAAGTTAAGTGAAGCTTGAGTGGTGAATCATGGCATCCATGTCAAGAATGCATAACCGGTATTTATAATTGGAGAGACATAATCATAATTACTTGTAGTATATTTTTATTATTTTTATTTTATTTTACATTTGTTGACCGGGATAGTCCGACTGGATGCATGTCCATTTTCAGCAGAGGCCCGGGGAGAAAAGCTCCAAGGGTAAGCAGATACAGCATTACATAATACCAGCATTACATATTACAAACAGACTATTTACAGAGATTACATAAGAAAGCAAGTTAAACAAGTTCCACAGGTTACAGTTAGTCCTGAGCACAAGTCTGGATTAAATTAAATTACACAGTAAACTGGTTAACAGATTTTTACACATTCTAGAGAGAGTTAGCCAGGCTTGATACATTGACATAGCCAGTTAAGTGACAAATGTTGTTTGAGTCTAGTTTTAAATTGACCTAAGGTGGAAAGTAAGGTAATATCAGCTGGAAGAGAGTTCCAGGGTCTACTTACAGAGTTTGCAAAGAGAGAGTCACCGGCTGTGTTATTAATTTTGCTAGTCTGAATTAGTAGTTTGTTAGATGATCGAAGTGGTCTAGGATTGTTATAGGGGGTGATAATATTTTTAAGTGCAGGAGTATTGTCCGGATTATAGAGGATTTTATAGGCCATAATCAGTTATTTATACTGGATTAGGCTGGGTAGTTCAAGCCACCCAAGCTGATTTAGATTGATGCAATGATGTGTCCTAAAAGACAGCCCAGTGGCAAACCTGGCAATGTGGTTGTAGCAAATTGAGAGTTTGTTAAGGACAGTCTTGTTTAAATTCGAGAGTAGAGGGGATGCATACAGAAGGGTTGAAAGAAGGTGAGAGCGAGCTATGGCAATTTTAGCTGAAGGGGTTAGGAAGGCTTTTATTCTGTAAAGTGACCCTAGTTTTTTATTGATGGTTTTGATAGTTTGGTTAACATGTAGGTCAAATTTTAGATTATTGTCTATGATGACACCTAATAGTTTTGTAGATGGGTCAGGGGAGATTATTGTGCCATCATTTGATTTTTTGGTAAAGGTGAAAGCGGTAGACCTACGTGTTGGTGAAAATAACAGCATTTTAGTTTTTTTGGGATTTAGGATCAGACGATGTTCAGAAAGCCAGTTTTATATTGTATTAAAGGTGGTCTGGGTAGCTGACCATAACTCTACTGGAGATGTAGCTGAGCAAATCAGAGTAGAGTCATCAGCATATTGGATACAGCTGACTTTTGGGATGACAGTATAAAGGTCATTAATGAAGATGGAGAACAGCAAGGGCCCTAGTATAGAGCCTTGTGGTACTCCAAGGGTGTTAGGTAGAAGGTTAAAGAGTTTGTTCTGCCAGAGGACAGCCTGCTGTCGACCATTCAGGTAGGATTGAAACCATTGGAGGGCTCCAGTATCTAGACAGAATGTTTGCAGGGTGTGGATTAAAAGTTGGTGATCAACCATATCGAATGCCTTGAAAAGATCCAAAAAGAGGGCTGAGGATATATAATTATTGTTACCATTATGGTTTATGGTGTTAGTAAAGGCTAGGAGGGCTGAAGTAGTGCTGTGATGAGGACGGAAGCCATGCTGAGTGTCTGCCATAAGGCGATTTTGGATTAGGTGGTGCATGAGTTGTCTATGAATACATTTTTCCATAATCTTTGCAAGTGGAGAGAGTATAGCTATTGGCCTATAATTGGAGAATTCAATAGAGCTGCCTCCTTTGTGAAGTGGGATTACATAGGATATTTTCCAGATGGTGGGAATTTTAGCTTCTACTATGGTTCGATTGATTAGTATTGAGACGGGGTAAGCAATAGCATCAGCTGATTTTTGTAGGTACTTGGCAGGGAGTTGATCAGCAGAAAGTGTAGTGGGTTTTAATTTTTTGATCAAGGTACGGATAAGTGAAGTGGCGACTGGTTGGAAGCTGAACGCGAGTAGGTTTCTAGGGGTGCTACTTTCAGGACCAGGGGAGCTAGGAGGTAGTTGGCTAGCTAGGGCTTGAATTGCCTCAGTAAAGAATTGGTTAAAACTATCAGAAACGTCTTCAGGGTTTTATCAATAGTAGCAGCAGGGATTGGGGTTGAAGTTTGTCCAGGATGTAGTAGATTATTTAAACCTACCCAAAACGTCTGAGGGTTATTTTGATTTACTGTCTGTAAATTACAGTAGTATTGTTTTTTGTCTTGTAAAACTGATTTTTTGGTTTCGTTCCTGGATTGCCTGTATTTAATGTGATCTTGAGGGTCTTTAGAAGAATGCCATAAAGCCCATGCTATGTTTCTAAGGGTAATTTTGAGTTTAGACTCTATAGAAAGCCATGGTGCAGTTTTTGCCTTGGTTCGCTTTGAACGAACAGGTGCATGCAAATCAAGGATCTCAAGGAATTTGTTGTTAAAGTATGCTACTGCTTCCTCTAAGGGGAGGTGTTTTAGAATAGACCAATTACATGAGTTCAGTTCTTGTTGGAATTTGGCAGGGTCAAAGTTTTTATTGTTTCTAACCTTTCTGAGTCAGGGTTGTTGGGAATTAACGGTTTTGTGCTTAATTACATATGTGAGAAGGTGATCGCTTAGGCCATTAAGGAGGGTACCAGAGGTGTACAGTTGGGGGTGACTGTCTGTTATATGGAGATTTATCTGCTCAGATGCACTGCTGCTTACAGAAAAACAGACATTGAAGCATGAAGAGTTAAGTTTTGAAAGTTGTAAAACATGTAATACTCTCACATAGATAGTAGCCTGAAGCTATATGTACCTCCAAAAATGAATGACTTTAAAATCTGTTAGACCTATCATTCTGCCATACTTTTTCAGTGACATCAGAGTATATATTCCAGCTCTTAAAGCTGTCAAAATGCTTCAGATGCTCTTTGTTGGTTGCTATTAATTCTCTTTACATAAATTTAGAGCTTATTTGTGTTAAAAGATGCTTAACAAAGTTGCCTTTTTCCTGATTTCAGAGAATAGTATTTTACAATGTACTCTGCTTTTATGCAATTTTGGCAAAGCTTTGTTAAGTAAGTGTGGAATAACTTACTTACATGAAACCGACAAATTATTGCATTATTATAAAGGTGTTAGAAATTCTGTAGCATGATTGGCTGTATGCTTTATGAGAACCTTAGGCTATTCTATGCATTAATATACTTGGAATATGGAGTATACAACTATTTAGTAATAGGTTCATAGGTTCATAGGTTCATAGGTTCATAGGTTTATGCTAGGCTATCTGCCCTAAGGCATTTATAAGCCTAGCCCAAATTATTGTGGCTTACGCCACCCCTTATATGAAAAAATACTGTGCCCATTAGTTTGTTGTGCCTCTGTCCAGCAGTGACACAGAGATGATTCCTGGGGTAAACCTACGATCTCCCATCCACAGGTCTAGATTTCTCTTGAACAGAGTCAGCGAGGTGCTCTGCCTCACATGGACCGGGATTTTATTCCACAGCATAGGGAGTCTCTGAGTGATAAATCTATCCCTCCAGCACGTCCTATTTATATCCATGCTAAGGTTTAAGTCGCTTGCTCTAGTGGTTTTGGTGGATTTGGATTTTTGAGGTGGAGCATGTCCATTAATTCCGGGTTGGACATGGCCTTGTATGTCAGGCACATGTCACCTCTGAGCAGACGGTATGCGACTGAATAGAGCTGGAGTTTCTTCAATCTGGCAGCATATGACAGATTTTGGAGTCCCTTTATCCTTTTGGTGAGGAACTTTTGGGGTCTCTCCAATTGCTGCAGATGTCGGGTGAGATACATCCCGAATGGGGCATTGTACTCGATCATTGGTCTGATAAGTGAAGAGTACAGGGAACAATGACCTCACTAGATCTGGATGTGAATCCCTTCATGATCAGGTGGGCAATGTAGAAGGTCTTTCTAACCACTTTAGCAATGTGAGTGTCAAAAGAAAGGCCACTGTCAACCTGGGTCCCCAGGTCCCTGATAACCTCTTCTGTGCTTAGTGGATTGCCACCTATATGGTAGCTTGGGGTTACCTTGTTTTTCCCGAAGGGTATGACTATACATTTTTGGCGCTTAACTTCAGGCCATGGCTCTGGCACCAGCTATCTGTTTCCGTGAGTCCCTTCTGAAGGATATCCGTGTCCGATGCACTTTCCACTATGGCCCAGTTTGCAGTCGCCTGCAAACTTTGTCAGCCAAAGTCCTCCCATGTTGGCCTGTACTTCTGAGAAGTAGATGCCAAACAATAGGGGCCAAGGACCGAGCCCTGTGGGACACCACTTGTGACCGGCTTGGAGTCTGACACAGCGCCAGCAACTCTAACCCTGTGGGTTCTGTCCTTAAGCCAGTTTGCAACCCATCTTGTGACATATGGGTTTACATTTAAGCTGGTAAGTTTTTCTACAATACCCGAGTGGGGTATTGTGTCAAAGCCTTTGCAAGGTCAAGGTAGGCTGTATGGACTGCCTTTCCTCATCAATGGCCTTGGTGACTGTTTCAAGAAGTCAACCAAGTTCAAAAGGCATGATCTTCCCTTGACAAAGCCAAACTGGGTCGGGTCCAATGTCTGCAAGTCCCTATATCTTTGTTTATGAGCTCCATTATGATCCTCTCCATAGCTTTGCAGACTAGACTTGTTAAGCTTATGGGGCGGTAATTACCAGGGTCCGTAGAGGCACCGCCTTTGTGGAGTGGGACCACAGTTGCCGTACGCCACTCCTTGGGCACGTATCCTGTGGTAAGGCTGAGATTAAACAGCTGCCTTATGTGCGGGTTTAATTCCTCATTTAGCTCGTGTAGCACACAGCCGGGACACCATCCGGTCCCATTGATGCTGTGTTTTTAGCTTTAGAGAGAGCAGCTTTCACCTGCGCATTTGAGATGTCCAGGAGGCTACACTCGGCTGGGATAGTTATCTCTCCTTTAGGGGGGGAGAGGGGGGTGAAGTTTGCACTGAACCTGTCTGCCAGTATGTTGGCAATGTCTGTGGGTTCAGTGATTTTTGTATCATTTTGGACTAATTCTGAGCATTTCTGGGAGTTACCACCCAGGTTCCTAACATAGCTGAAAAAGGCCTTATGATTGTCCTTTGAATCCATGGCAATTTTTCTCTCAAAATTGGCCTTAGTTGATTTTATGAGTGCTCGTATTTTTTTACTAATAATGATCAGGGGTGACTTCCCTTTTATGGATTTTGTTCTATCATGTAATAGCTTTCTCCTCTTATTGTAAAGTTTGTTAATGGCTGGGGTCCACCAGACTGGACGTTGCCCTTTGTGGAAAGAGTCTTGGTTTTATTTGGGATTGCCTGATCCATGCAGTCCTGGAGGTGTTCATAGAAGGCATTTGTAAGGGCTTCCGCAGCTTGGGTTGTGGTTTCCTCTGGCTCAGGGGCCTTGAAGGATACCACACCAGTCTTGAGTAGTGTGAAGTTTGCTTTAGAGAAGTTCTTCACTATGGTCTTTTTTGCTTGGGGTGGGGGCGGGATGTGGATTTCCAGTGAGATTAGTTTATGATCAGATCTCACCAATGAGGGATATACTTCCGGTGTGGAGCATTTTGTCCCCATGTTTGTGACAATGAGATCTAGTATATTTTCTCCTCTCGATAAGTAAACAATCTAGAATACATAACTGTGATTCTATATTAAACAGCTGATGGAAATTATCTTAGCTGCTGTCCTGCTGATTACAAATCAGTGAAAGTTAACCCACTGAAATTTTACTAAGTCTATGAAATAGACGGTGCTGACAGGAGACAGCCATTCTGGACCATCCACACCCCTGCATGTCTATGTATACTAACTCTGAGATTATACAAACTGACGAAAAGGATAGCTCTTCCTAATCACCACTGTTACGCCATCTTGTGCTAACGTACTGCATAGTTTCTGGCAGTCAACCAAAAATCATCAATGTTTTTGTTGGAGATGATTGTTTACTTGTTAAAAAGGAGGAGTTCCATTCTGCAATGATTTTTCTTTCTCTCTTATATTTATGGTTATAGGTTACCTAAATGTAACAAGATCCCATCAACCACACTAATGTAGATGGAAATGTTGAATGTACTTAACCAAAACTCAAAAAAAAAAAAAAAAAAAAAAAAAATCACACACCACAAAAAAGAAATAATACTATTTTATGCAGGGAGGCATCCTCCACACTCCCTGCTACTTAATTATACAAACTCTGAAAATATACAAACTCTGAGACTGAACAACAGAGAAGAAAGTTGATTTATCTTACTACAAAATAATTTGTTTTACACCACAGTAAGTCACTTACACAAATAATAGAAAATATATAATTTGAATTATTATACAGAATTACTAAGTATTCAAAAATAATCCAAGCAGGGTAGACAGTCTGTTTCCAGTCAAATATCCTTTATTAAATACACAGACAAGTCATCCAAGTAAAACAAAAATAGCAGAATAATAGTTTCCTCACAAGCTTTCTAACTGGGTCTATATTACAAGATCGAAACTTTAGTTAATCGAATAACTGAAGATCGATCTTCTAATATCGAAAGTCAAAAACCTCGAATGGCCGATTTAACACAGGGAATCGATTCCATTGGCCGTTATGTGGATTATGATCTTTCCTCCAATGTAAAGCGATGTTGGAGTTGGTACATTTAGTTGGGGGGTGGGGGGCACAGCCCTCCACATTGGGTGGTGTGGGGGGCAAAGCCCCCCACTTGATATGGGACTGAAAGTTTTTTTTTCATGTGGCCAAGGGGAAATGTTTCCCTGTATTAAATCAGCCATTCAAGGTTTTTGGCCTTCGATATTACAAGATCGATCTTTAGTTATTCGATTAACTAAAGTTTTGATCTTGTAATATAGACCCTTCTAACTATATATATATATATATATATATATATATATATATATATATATATATGGGATCCGGACACATGCTCGACTAGTATATGTCCAAATCACAAAACATCGAACACACATACACAAAAGCGCTTAACATCGACAAGCGCTTCTGTGTATGAGTGCTATGTTTCGTAGATCGGACTACAGTGTGGGTAAGGGAAAAATCATTTTTCCCCACTGTAGTGCGATCTTGGAGTGAGAATAATAAAGTAGGGTGGTGTGGGGGGTGCAGGGAGGCGAAACGTAGAATCTGAAGTAGTTAACTTCATTTGTGCATCAACCTATGGGTTATCGGATCCATATCGGATCCAAGTCAGCAGTTTCCAGCAGCTAAGATCCGAGCTCCAGGCTCCTCCCCCTTACACATAACTCCCTGCCATCCCTTCCTGACCCCAGATCTAGTTTGCCGCAGTTTGAACAGCAGCTTGATCTTGAGCGTCTGAGTTTTCCTGAGACTTCTTGTGAGAAAAATCCTTTTTCTTTTTAACTTTCTTAAAGTTTTGGGTGTTTTTCGTGTGTTGGAACTAGTTTAGTTTTAGTTTTAGAGTGTTCCCTCGGGTTTTGCGTTTCCACCCCCTTGATTCTTAGAGTGTTAGGGTGTGTTTGTGTGTGTGGTCTTGGGGTCTAGTGCTTGTGTTCTAGTTAAATGTCTGAGGCCTCCAAGACATTCTTTTCTAAGTGTACCGAGTGTGGCCATAAGATTTCCCTGGCTGATGGCCACACTCAGTGCATTTTATGCCTTGGGGTTGAACACCTATCTTCTGGCTGTACTATTTGTGCAGCGTTCAACCCCAGGGCTATCAGGGACCGGAGGCCGAAGGTGATCTTGGTGGGACTCCTACCCCCGGACTCGGCTCCGTCCTCCGGCCCCTCCGTGGTTCCTGCCGCGGCTGCGGCAGCATCCATGGACCCTTCCCTTCCTCTGGCCAGGACTCAAACTCCCTCTTCAGGCCAGGAGGATAGGGAAGCTAGGAGGAAGAAGCGCCACGAGAAACACAAGCGGCGGGCCGAGGCCTCTGCATCGGCCCTGCCGGCCAAGCGGGTCTCTCCCCCTGGGACGGCCGGGCCTTCTCCTTCTTGGCCCTGTTCTCCCTGCTTTTCACCGGGGCCGGAGGAGGATGAGACCCGATCTCCCTCGGTGGCCTCTTCCAGGTCGACCAGAAGCCTGACGGATGCAGACTTGGACCGGATGATGAGAAGGTTCCTCCAGACCCAGCTGCAGATGAGAGTGCTCCTGCCTCCCCCCCCACCGAGGGGGAGCTTGACCCCTTTTTTTTCCCCGATAGCTCCTTCCCCAACCCGCTTCCCGGGCTTGGGGTCTTCGGAGCCAAGTAGCGTCGGAGCCGGGGGGGGGGGGGGGTGTCGGCGCCGGTAGTCTTGGGTACTTCGGCGCCGACAATACCCTCGAGTCTGTCGGGTCCCTTTTCTATGGATCCTGGCTCTCGGAGCTGAGAGCTGAGCTTTGGATCTGAGGCAGTCAGTGCGCCTTTGGATCCAACTAGGTCGGACCATACTGGCCCTTCAGATCCGACGGCTTTGGCTCCGGCCCTGATCTGCCCATCAGATCCGAGGGAGAGTCGGCTCTCAGATCCTAGGGGGAGCGACTATCCTTCGGCATTCGATGTGGTAGAAAGGGTTCTGTTGATGGAATCCAGGAAGAAGGGGAAGGCTCCCCAAGATCACCCCCCCGAAGACATCTCATTTGGAGACATCATGGAGATGCTCAGGATCAGGGGGGGGGGTGGTCTGCCCCAAAGCCTACCTTGGACGAGTCCGTGTTCCTGGAGGCGTTTGAAGCAGGCCCGTCTACCTCTTGGGTGTCCCCTCCGGCTGATCCCCTGGTAGATCTGATCACTACCAGGGCTTGGAAGGAGCCGGACACTGTGGAGCCCATCCCTAAGAGGCCTGACAGAATTCTCAGTCCGCCTTCAGACAGGTCTCATTGGAGCAAGGGAACCCCTGTAGATGCCATGTTGGTGGCAGCGGCCACCAAGAGGGAACTGGCCCAAGAGAGTCCCTCAGTCCATCCCCCTGACAAGGAGTCCCGGGCGATGGACCGTTTGGGGAAGCGGATGTTTGCTTCAGCCACCTTCTCCATAAGGTCGCTGAACTACATGGCACATGTCATAAGGCTCCAGTGGGATCTTATCAAAGAATATGCCAGGGTGTTCACCAAAGTGTTAGTGGTAGTAGCGGCCCACCTGAGACTCCAGGGAATTCAGGTCTTTCTGTACCTGGATGACTGGCTCCTGACCGCCCCCACATGGCATCTCCTCTGCACAGCCAGGAATTTCTTCCTTCGCTTAGCTCCCCGGCTGGGGATCACGATTCACGCTGGGAAGTCATCTGAATATCCGAAGCATTAATAATAAGATTGCCCATCTCCATGCCCTCCTTGACACTCACTCCTTTGATATTCTCTGTCTTACAGAAACTTGGCTGAAACCTGGTACTAAAGACAATGCAATACTTCCCCCTGGATATAACATTTTGAGAATGGACCGCTTAAAACGTAAGGGTGGGGGAGTAGCGCTTCTGTTTAAAAATGTATTAAAAATCTCTTCACAGCCTGCCATCCCATTAAATGATGATAAAGCTGAGATCCTTACTTCTAAACTACAACTAAACCCTAATAAATTGATGTATATCATCTGTATCTACCTTCCTCCTGGCAATAATTACACTAAAATTGAGAATATCCTAAGTTGTATATCTTCTTCTTACCCACAAGAAACCATCATTTTAGGTGACTTTAATTGTGATTGGTCCTCTGTCAATACAAATAATCCCTCATCTTATATAAATCTTCATGGCTTTACTCAGACAATCAATAATCCCACAAGAATCAATAAACACAATAACAAAGAAAGTATTTTAGACTGGATTCTTACTAACAAACTGCAACAAACATATACAGTAGGAACTTTGCCTGATGATGTAAGTGATCATTCCTTAACTTACATCATAAGACAAAAAAATGACATTAATTATACCCCTACCTACAGGGTCTCACGCAGCAATAAACACTTCAACCCATTACTATTCCAAAATGAACTAAAAGCCTGTAACTGGAATCTTCTAAAAACCCTAACCCTTGAAGATGCTACCAATTACTTCAACACCAAATTCCTAGCTATCCTCGACCAACATGCTCCAAAACGATCTGTCAGAGTTAAATCTAAACCTGCCCCCTGGCTGTCCAAAGAGACAAGACAAAAAATACTACTTAGGAATAAATCGTGGGCTAAATGGAGAACTAAAAAAACTATTTCAGACCATCAAACCTTTAGACAGTTAAGAAATAGCACTAAAAAAGCTGTTTTTATGGATAAAAAGGATTATTACTGTAAACTACAACAAACTCACTACAACAACCCCCAAAGGTTCTGGTCAACCTTAAATTCGCTCCTACACCCAGGCCGCTCCAGTACACCTTCCCCTTCAGGGGCTGAAATGAATACCTCACACCAAACTGCCAATGTCTTTAACTCCTTTTTCTCAGACACCATTAAATCTTTAGCAAATCAACTTACTATTGACAAATCATGCCCCCCCACCTGTATACCTGCTAATGTCCCCATATTTCAACTACAACCTATCTCTACTTCCTACATCCTAAAACTCATCCTAAAACTCAAACCCTGTACCCCATCTGCAGATCAGTTACCATCTGAATACCTTCAAAAAGCAGCTGAAGCAGTAGCTTATCCTATATCCCTCCTTATAAATAGAACCATCAGTGAAGGAACCATCCCTGCTATCTGGAAAATTTCCCACATAATCCCTTTACATAAAGGAGGCAGCTCAAAAGAGTATTCTAACTATAGACCTATAGCTCTCCTATCACCCTTAGCAAAAATTATGGAGAAATGTATTCATCATCAGCTAATGCACCACTTAACTCAATTCAATTTACTAGCTAACTGCCAACATGGCTTTAGGCCATCTCATAGCACTACCACAGCTCTCATATCATTTACCGAGTGTATCAATAGAAACCGCAATAATAGTATCCTATCATCTGCACTCTTCTTAGACCTGTCAAAAGCCTTTGGCATGGTAAACCACTATATGCTCTTAAAAACCCTTGAATCTCTCTCATTAGATACCAAAGCTGTTCAATGGTTTACTTCCTACCTTAGTAACAGGCAACAAGCTGTTCTCTGGGAAAACACACTTTCATCTCTTCTGCCAGTCTCTCTTGGAGTACCACAAGGTTCCATCCTAGGTCCTCTCCTTTTCTCTTTATTCATAAATGACTTACATGCAGCAATACCTCAAGCTACATGTATTCAATATGCAGACGACTCAACTCTCATATGCTCTGCTAATACCTCCTCAGAACTACAAACCCTAACACAGAACATATTTACCACTGTTGAGGCATGGTTCTTGAAACGCTGCCTACTTTTGAATGCCAATAAAACCAAACTCCTGCTTTTCAGACCTAATAGTAAGTCCCCCCTCTTAGACTTCTCTATTACTTCCAATAATGGTACACATATAGTCCCTGACTCTACCACAAAACTGTTAGGTATTACAATTGACAATAACCTCACTTTTGATAACCATATTAATAATACTATCAAAACTGTAAATAGAAAACTTGGCTCCTTATTTAGAATTAAAACCTTTCTAGCTCCACAGGCCAAAATTACACTCGCTCACTCTCATCTTATTTCTACTCTTCTTTATGCCTCTCCCATATACACTAACCTAAAGAAAAATAACCTTACTAAACTAGCAAAGGCATACAACAGCATTGCTAGATTTGTTACTGGAAACCCATTTAGAACTCACCACTGTCAAAATCTACTACAACTAAACTGGCTAGAACTGAAAAATACACTATTACTCTCCCAACTTACCTTTATTCACAGGATATTTCACCAACCGAAAAATACCCCTATACTTTCTGACCTTATTTCTCCCTATTCTAATCTAAATTCACTACGCTCCTCTAATAAACTTCTTGTGAAGCTAACTAAGTCCAATAACATTGCAGGTGATTCACTATTCTCCAACACCATAGGTAAACACTGGAATTCACTACCTACCACTTTAAGTACTACATCATCACCCTTCCTCTTTAAACAAAAGCTCAAACAACACCTAAAAACACTCTGGCTATGCCCATGCATCAATCCTGACTAATCCTATGATTCTACTAATGACTCTTCTCATATTTACCTTCTCTTACCTCTTTCTACTCACTCCCTTCTGAAGACCTATCTCAAAACACCTTTGTTAATTAGTCTCTGATACAATTTAATTAACAACGCTCTATGGTGTATGTTTGTAATTGCTTATGCAAATTTACTCTTTATGAATGTTTTACTAATGTATAACTCCCCTAATCCTATAATGTAAATAGAAGTAAATGTCCTTCCTAGTATAAATCTTCTCCTACTATATTTTAGATTGAACCTTATTTCTGTATGTATTTGTTTTACTAACTATTTGCTTTCTTTATGTAATAACTTGTTTGTATTAACCTTAATGTGGAGCTTTTCTCCCCGGGCCTCTGCTGAAAATGGAAATATATCCAGTTGGACTAGCCCGGTAAACAAATGTAAAATAAACAAATGTAAAATAAAAATAAATAAAAAAGTCCTCCCTGCTCCCGACTCAGGTCATAGATTTTATCGGAGCCAGGGTAGACACAAACCAGCTCTTAGTTTTCTTAACCCCGGACCGGTTGCGATCTCTAAAACTACATGTGCAGGCCATTCTTCATTGTCCGACCCCTCCAGCAAAACTGGTCCTGAGGGCCCTAGGCTCGATGGTGGCTACCATCAATCTCCTTCCCATGGCGTGCCTAAATATGAGAATTCTGCAATGGACACTCCAAGTCCAATGGTCCTTCCTACGTTGTCCCCTAAGCCACCCTGTCCCTCTCAGCAGGGTTTGCAGGAGCACCCTCTTATGGTGGCTCCGGTCTCTGGACCTCCAAATGGGGGGCCCCTTCTCTATGTCCCCTCCCCTAACCACGGTGACCATGGACGCCTCTCGCCTCAGGTGGGGGGGCATTGTTGCGGCAGGACCGTCCAAGGCACGTGGAACCAGACGGAGACCTCACTGCATATCAATGTCCTGGAGATGAGGGCGGTGCTGTTAGCGTTGCAAGCACTTCAGAGCCTTCTTCCCGTCAGGACCATTGCAATCCAGATGGACAACATGTCTGTCGTTTGGTATATCAACAAACAAGGAGGAACCAGGTTCTATCCTCTTTGTCAAGAGGCCATGAGAGTTTGGGAATGGGCGATTTCCACCAACCGCTTTCTCGTAGCAACGCATATTCCGGGTCGGTCCAACATCCTGGTGGACAGACTGAGTCGCACCATCCTCTCCCTGTATGAGTGGTCTCTGAATCCCAATGTAGCGACGCAGATCTTCTCCAAATGGGGTCAACCTTGTTGCGATCTTTTCGCCTCTCCTTCAAACACGGTGCGACACCTACTTTGCTCTAATTCCCCCACCTGGGGAATCACCAAGAGATGGTCTGGTGCATGCTTGGCCTCCCGGTCTTCTTTATGCTTATCCACCCCTTCCCCTGATGCTCAAATTTCTGCAGAAAGCCAGACGGTTGGGGTGCACGATAATCCTCATTGCCCCATTCTGGCCTCATCAGGCATGGTTCCCTTATCTGTGGTATCATCTAGTGAATCCTCCCTGGATTCTAGATCCCCGTCCGGATCTGATATCTCACCCCCTGGGCCTACGAACCCCGAACCTGGACAACCTCAAGCTCACAGCTTGTTTGATCCAGTTCCACTGTTAGTTCGGACTCCCAGTATCTCTTCCCAGGTCAAAGCGATCCTAGTGGCAGCCCACAAGCCGTCTACTAGGAAGGTTTATCATAGCAAATGGAAACGTTTTTCTATTTGGGCTGAACATCAGAACCTAGATCCTTTCACAGCTCCATTACCAGCTGTGCTGGATTTTCTGTCGGGACTGTTTAATAAAGGTGCTAGCTCTTCCACAGTCAAAGTACAGTTGGCGGCTATCGCTCATTACCACGTTGGATGTGATCTTGGCCCTCTGACTTCATCCAGATTATGTAAGGCCTTCTTAAAAGGCACCTTCCTACTAAGGCCTCCGGTGAAAGAGGTGATCCCTCCTTGGGAATTATCGCTGGTGCTCCAGGTATTAACAGCTCCTCCCTTTGAGCCTGCTGCCTCAGTAGATCTCAAGTTCTTGTCCTGGAAAACGGCCTTTCTTGTCGCTATCACATCAGCAAAAAGGGTTTCGGAGCTTCAAGCCCTTTGTGCCAAGCCTCCGTACTTGATTTCCAACAAGGATAGAGTATTCCTCAGGACCAATCCCTCTTTTCTCCCCAAAATTGCTTCCAAAACTAATATTAATCAGTCTATTACTTTGCCAGTCTTCTTTCCTAATTACCAAAATAAGGGCGAATTCAAATTACACTCTTTGGATGTACACAGACAGTTGAGATTTTATCTGCACAGGACAGCCGGTCATAGACGTTGAGATCAGTTATTTGTGTCCTTTGCTAAATCCAGTTTGGGGAAGGCTGTTTCTAAAGTCACACTATCCAGGTGGATTTCTCAGTGTATTCTCTTGGCTTATGAGAGTTCTGGCAGGCCTGCTTCTCATGGAGTCCATGCCCATTCAACTCGGTCTGTTTCTACCTCTGCTGCTTTTCAGGCTAGAGTTTCGTTGGATGACATTTGCTCAGCTGCCACGTGGGCCTCATCTCACACTTTTATAAACCACTACAAGTTAGATCTGGTTTCCAGAGGGAGAGCATCCTTTGGCTCCGCAATGCTCCGGAACATCCTTCCTTGAGGGCCTCCCAAGATTCAGGTAGCTGGGGACTCTGTCCCATAGGTTGATGCACAAATGAAGTTAACTACTTCAAATTAAGAAGTTATGTACTCACCATAACATTCCATCTGAGTAGGTAAACTTCATTTGTCAGCAACTGTCCCTCCCTCCGTCCCCCTGTCCTCTTCGGATGTTTTTGGTGTTCCTGCTTCTCAGTAGGTTGTACCCGGTTTACCCTAGGCAGGTTGCGACTGCAAGCCTTGTTTTAGGCAAACTCAATCTGAGGTCAGGAAGGGATGGCAGGGAGGTATGGGTAAGGGGGAGGAGCTTGGAGCTCGGATCTTAGCTGCTGGAAACTGCCGGCTCGGATCCGATATGGATCCGATAACCCATAGGTCGCTGACAAATGAAGTTTACCTACTCAGATGGAACATTATGGTGAGTACATAACTTCTTATTTTTTTTAACTACACATACACGGAAGTGCTTTTCGATGTTAAGCACTTTCGTGTATGTGTGTTCGATGTTTTGTGATTTGGACATATGCTAGTCGAGCATGTGTCCTAGACCCATATATATATATATATATATATATATATATATATATATATATATATATGGTTTATTGTGCTGTAAAATACAATGTATTGGTATACATGTTAAATTTACATCTCCTCTCCCATCAGTGTAACATTCGAGCTGGTCCTGCCCTACTTAGTAGCTGTCATAATAATATAACCCTTATGTACTGTACTTTAAATAAAATTAATAATGATGTGGTACCTTTTATTTAACCAGAATATTAAGTCTGTGATTTTATCCAAGATATTATACTACATGGCTGGAAATACAGTATATAAACCTTAGACCATTTGGCAATCTAAAAAAAAAAAAAAATATATATATATATATATATATATATATATATATATATATATATATATACATTTTGCATGCAAAAAATTGAATAATCCAAATTGTCTCATAAAGACAGAGGAGAAGCAAATAAATATTTAGCTAAATATACAACTTGCTACAATACATTTCTAAAGAGAGGCTGGCTCTTGCTTGAGAATTTTAGTAAATTCTGTCATCTGCATATCTCACAGTCATTATCACACCACTCTCCCCACATGTTCTGTTGCAAAATAAAGCAAAGCATTTGAAAACAAATTGGTATCTACCAGGTATGTTTTTAAGACAATGCAATATTATAACTCTTGAGATTGCATAATTTCTGAACCTTTGCAATAAACAAGAAATGTAAATGTAAATATAAATCAGAAAACAAGGTTGTCCACCCGTTTTTGCCTACAGGGCCAGATAACCCTTTATTCCATGGGCAACATGTAATTGTTTAAAATGTTACCAAAATCTTTAATAAAAATGTTTAGCTTACAGGTTTACATTATATATTTACCTTCATAGTTTGCATAACGTAAAAAGTAAATAACATGGAAATAAATTATAGCACATCACATTGAAAGGTACACAGCACAGAAGAAGTTCCCATCAGAATGGGTGGGATTTCTATACAGTCAGCACTTCACATTAAACAAACCTACTTGTTGAGCAGATATATTCAAGTGTCTGTGTGTGTGTGTGTGTGTGTGTGTGCGTGCATGTGTGTGTGTGTGTGTGTGTGTGTGTGTGTGTGTGTGTGTGTGTGTGTGATTCAGAAAATATAGCTAAATGGCAAGGACATCCTTTAAAACATGGCTGACCATGGTATATGCTAATAACTGTATAATGAAGTGATGTGAAGTGATGATGAGGCAAAAAATGTGGCAGAATGATTAAAAAATGTTTAAATGTCATGCAATGACACTGTGCCTGTCTTAGATTTTTTACATGGTGAGATGCTCATATTCAGGCAGTGTGAGCTACTGAATAACATTGTGGTGATACTGGATATGGCTGGGAACCTTGGCTCATGGCACCAACTAGAAATCCTTATAACCAGACTGAAACATGGTAACAACCATGTTCTAGCACAAGCCAGAAACAGAATGCATGATTGGGCTGCTGAAGTTATGGATCCATTGCTTGGATACATCTGGTCATGCCCTGCAGTATGATCCTTTCATGTGTGCAAAAATACTGACCATGTGTGCTGTATTACTGAATATTAGATTTAGAGTGCAGTTACAGTAGAATAGCCACATGTAGGGACCACAGTATCTAGCACCAAAGACAGCAGTAGCCAAGACAGACATGTAGTCAGAGGAGGAACAAGCAGCAGAGGATGATCATGCCAGATGGAGGTGAGCACAGTATGGTGTGGCACTAGCAAAAAGAGACACTGGATTACATATCACTTTGCAGCATAACTCTACAAGAACAAAGCAGATGCGTTGCAGTAAAAATGATGCATACAGAAACACCAGACTGTGCCTACCCATGCATGGGCTGGCCATGATGTGCAACAGACATAGGCAACCCAAGCAGCAATGCACAATGGGGCAGGGCACAGTTAGCATCATTTTCACAAGTGGAGAAGAGACTACAGAAATGCATGTCTTTCAATGGGAAGTGTGTGAGTGCAAGCACAAAGATGCATAAAAATAAAAAGTTCTTGTAGGGGAGGTGTCAGAAATAGCATGAGAGGCTTAATGTTGGGAAAGGCCATGGTCAGTGGAAGTGCACGATGTACTAGAGGATGTGGTGGTGGTGATGGTGGTGGTGGTGGTGGTGGTGGTGTGTGTGTGTGTGTGTGTGTGTGTGTGTGTGTGTGTGTGTGTGTGTGTGTATCTGTGCATGTGTGTTTGTGTCTGTATGGAAACAGCCTGAGGATGTGGTGCAGCACGGTACCATGGTATAATGGACAGGTCCAACGCATGTTGGACAGAGGATTCAACTTCCTGTGCATGCCGATGCCCACAAGAGCTGGCTCTGCCAGGAGTTCCACTGGCTGTTCTGTACACATGGCTAGATATCAGTGTGTTACTTGATTGTGATTAATGTGTGCTTTCCTTGCTTGCCTCTATCAGACAACCCAGAGTAGCCATTGCACATTCTATCCACAAATCAAACAATGGGTTCACACACTCTTGTATGTTAGCATGCACAGCCTAGATCACCCTCACAGCCTCTGCCGAGGCTCTAAAGGAGATCAGACTCCCTGGGTCCAACACACACTTTGCATCCCCTGACTATGCCAACTCATCTCCACCACCATTATCAAAAGCCAGTGATCCTATAATATCGGATGGGTAGTTCTGCAGTGCTGGGACCACTCAAAGTTTCACCTGTGAACATACCTAAAAAAAAACATATTCAGTGTAAGTATGACCCAGCACCAAAGCAACTAATATTAGTAGAAGTTTAAACCTGTGTGACATTGAGTTATAACCATGCCCATACCTTGTGCAGATTGGTGTCAGATGTACCTACGTGGCACATGTGAGTAAGGTAATTTATGCACCGTAATGTGGCTAACAGGTAAAAATAGGGGCACAAAGCAATAGTAAGATAAATACATGGAGCATCACTGGTAAAAATTCTCTAGGTCTTTTTCTACCCCAACATCCCACAGTGCACTGGGGAAATCTTTAGATCTGGTACTAGTATTAAGTGAGACCAAGAGCTCCTGCATCTTCATAGGGACTGGTAATGTAGACACCTTCTGTTCCTATGCCATGGCCTGTGTTCTGTGGGTGGAAGCACAGATCATAAGAGTAGCTGTGTGGCAGACCATGTCATAATGTCAATCCTGACTGCCCTCAGCATTTATATTAGTGAGAACTTCACACTAGGCATGATCACAGAAGGTCCAGTTAGCAGAGGTGGAAGCAAAGAGCCATCTACCATAGAGAAAGAGGGCCTCAACTACCACCTCATTTTCTGCTTCTGAAAACCTGGGCTTGTGGGTGGGTGTGCATTTCTGTGACACTGGAATTAACAGCTGTGGCCTCACATAAATGTTATAGATCCTAACAGATATACTATAATAATAATCCAGCTGCTACAAATTAGTAGGACATGACACTCCAGTATATCTACAAAACAAACTTATACCCAAATGTCAGGCATCAATTTGGTCCTAATCACAATCCTCCCATCACTAAATTACCAGCATAACTGCAAGTTAACAAGCACACAAATTAACAAGCACAATAATCATTTGCCACAACCTTGATATACATTTCATAAGCTGTAATCACATATGTGTAAGGTACACAACATTACAATGGTCTTTGACACACTTTTACCATTGATGCACCCTATGGTAATATCACTTCTACAGCCTTTATACTTGTAATGTACCCCATCTAAGAGCATTGGCCAATACATGTAGGGAGTCTGAGAAAAAAGAAATCTAGTTCTAGATCTAACACTAAATTCATCTATCCATCCATCCATAGACCCATCAATGGAAGGATGGATGGATGGATAAGTAGATCTAAAAAGAACATCATACCACACCTTATTGAAGGAGACAGTGGTATTATGTAGCAACAGGTGCTTGCAATAGGATATCACTGTATTCAAACAAAAGTTTCTGTCTTCTGTAGCTCAGTGATGAACTTTGGCTTCAGTCAAGTTTTTAACATATAGCTTACCCCCCTCTGGGTGCAATGAAGATGTTAATTATGACTCATCTCATTATTATTTCTGAATTGCTCAATTTGCATGACAAGTATACTTGCTAAACATCATGGTTAATTCTGCACAGTATCGTGCACACACCTGAGCACCTGCTGTGAGCTCTGCATAAGCAAGGGAAAGCCAAAGTATAAAAACTGGGAAAATGACATTCTTATACCTCTCAAGTGTCCCTCATTATGAGTAATGTTCCTCCAAGTAAGTTTCAAATAGTTATGTTCCACTCATTTTTTTCAAATTGAAAGGGTCTGATGCGAATTCAAGTCATAGCACTTTTTTAAAATGACATCCATGGTAAATTAAACTGAATAATATGAATTCATCAAAAGAATATTTTATAACTGCAACATGTTACATGTTAAATTTGTTTTGATCTTAAAAATTAAAGTTGTTGGTAAGCTGTAAAGTATTCAACATGTTGCCCATTTATTTAAAATTATGGGAGATGGAGTACTGCAGTGTATAGATGGCAGGTTGACACCAGTGTTCATGCTGTCTTTAAGCATCTGATGATGCAGTCACTGGTGAGCATTTATTCTCAGCAGCAAGCACAGGGATGGAGGACTGCTATATTCACACTTTAAACTGCCATTAGAGCCATAATAATGCAGTATCTATATTTTATTATTGTGCCATCCACTGTGCAAATTAACTTCTTGTCAGTGCCTGTCATTGAGCTTAATCTGAAACATGTGAGAAACCATTTGAGTGCCAATTCCCTGACATTTTTCTGGAGATATTTAAGGATGAGCTAAGTATGGATGGGGAAGGTGAAGGTAGTGATCCTTTTAGAGCACAGAGGTGGTGTGAGGAGGAGGAGTCCAAGAATTTTTTAGATGTGTCAGAAGTAGAACAAGTGGAGGCTTCTGCAGGAGATGTATACCAGGTCACAGTATAAGGCTGATTCCTGGAATAGTTTGGCCAAAGCTGTCCCCCGTGCTACTGTTTTTCCAAGAAAGGGAAGCAGTGCTGTCACCACTGTGGTGACTTTAGTCACCAAAGACTTGACCTGCTTCACTTACAGGAAGCTGAAGTTAAAGTGCAGTCACCACCTCTGTGGTGTAAATATAATGTAATTTATCTGCCTATACATTCTTCCAATGCATGACACCATACATGTCTTCATTCTGACCTCCTTTATTTCTGGCCCCTACAGAGAATGAAAGGAATGGGAAGGTGCATAGGGACAGACTATTGTGCCTAAGAGAGCACTCGGATAAATACAGCTTCTGTTGTGAAAGATATGTCTGCTTGCATAGTGACAGGTAGCAATTAAAAATGGCAAATTACATTTATAGAGCAAGGACAACATCTGTCAGTACTTGCATTCCTTATTAGAATTAGGATGATTGAGCAAAGTTAATGTTTTGATTATGACCCCCCCACAATATAGCTGGAGAAGTCACTCATCATGTTAAATGTATGTGCACTGAGATTGTTAGGATGTCTGTGAGTTCAATTCCACCAGCCCCAAAAACATAACAAAATAAATAAACAAAACTAAATTCTGTTGTTATGGCCTAATTTTACCTGTTAAAATATTTAAACTAATACAAATTGTAAATATACTGTTTAACAAGTTAAAATAAATGTGTAGGTCCTATTAATTAAAAATTATTTTCCTTCACTGTATTTCATGATTATTAAGAAATAATTCAGAATGCTCTTTCATTATTTTTGTATGTCTCTTTTGCCACCCCCTTTGCCCTATTTTTCCTCTGTATCTGTTACAGTTACATGTGGCAACACAGATACCTGGACTCATCAATCCAGGACACCTGTCTTCTTACAAGTGGCAGTCACAGTGCCACCACCCCTACCAGAGGCACCCAACACATATGAGTCCCAGACTGCTAGGGTAGCTTCCACACCTCCTGCCCTGCCTGCACAACCTGTGTCATGTAGCCCTGCACTAGAGGCTGGTACACTGGTACCTGCTGGTAGCAGTGTGAGTAGAGGTGGCAATCATGCCACCCATCAGGAAGTGGCAGAGCTTGTGGGGGAGATACTGGACAGAACGTTCAATACTCACATTGACATTACAGAGAACATCATTGAATTGTGTCCCTGCCCAGCATTGCTTCCACATCCTGAGGCAGGACTCACTGCTGATGGATCCCAGGGTGAGGAGTAATATCCCACTATGTCAAACCTGACAAAGGCTACATCTCCAGACACCCACTCCTTTCCCCAAACATGATGTTCCCCACCCTTTTGTGTCTATACCCACCCCATCTGATAGACACCCCTCACCTTACCATTGTCTTCCTTCTGTCTGATTTCTCCTATATCATTATGTTCCCTGTCCCTTATTGTGTTCCCCCACACCCCTTCAGTCATGTGTGTCTTCCCTTGCAACCAACCCTTCCCCTCATACTCACCTCTGACTTCCCTGATATCCTTCCCTAGCTTTCCCTTATCAAAATAAATACATAAATAAAAAAATAAACAGGGCATCAGCCCCAGAAAAAAATACTCCCTCCCATACCTCTCAACTTTATAGACCTTTAATTACTGTACAAATGATTGGCTAGTACACTTCATCATCAGAAGTATATTTGTCTGACAAATTATTGAGATTTTCAGTGAGTAAATAAATAAGAATATAATTGTAATAATTCACCAGGATGATTGGGCTATGAAGTTAAGAGATATGTATCTATCCCACCTCCAGCTTGCTTGTTCCTTATTTGCTTTACTTGTATTCTAGCCTCTGCTTGCTTCCCCTTTTCATCTCTTTCCTATACTCCCATTACCAACTTTTAACCTGTTCAAAAAATAGATAAACATGCCACATATGTCTAAAAAGGGCTTATATAAAATCATATTTTTGTGCTTATACATCTTTGCTCATGTATAAGCATATCTATATACTAGTTCCCAAAAACGTTGATGAATCCTTCAGATGTGCTAATATCTTGCCATCAGTTGTGCAAATGAGCTAACCATGCATGCATGTCACCAAGCAATACTGAAATAGTGTAAAATTAATAGTGTCCTTATGAAGGCCCCTATGCCTCAGTGTATTCCTGATGTGATGAGTCTGTTCGCTCTCCTGTAGTGGCTGCAGGATTGTAATTCCCTGATGGTGGGATGTTTTTATATATTATTATAATGTCAGCATACATCTGTATGGCATTCCTTTGAAATGCTTAATCATATTTTTAATACCTTTCTTATAAGTGCTTTGATGACATACCTCACTAATGTTCTGATTCAGGTGGTGGTACTCCAATTGACTTTGATTCAAGTCATGTTACATTCAAGGTGACTGAAACTAAAATTGTCCCCCTCCTCTGTTATTTGTATGATAAAGCACAGAGTGGAGGAGAATGCTGCTGTGTTTCAGAGCAAAACATAGCTCTCAACCTTTCATCTCCAATATGTGGAACAAATGGACAGCATGCATGACACCTACTAACAGCTTGCTAACATCAGTGAGGAAGTTCAGAGAATGGTTAAAATGTGTGATAGACTCATGGAAATGTCAAGAAGGATTAACTTTTTAAGGATAAAAATAAGGAACATTCCCCATATGGAGTTACACTCAGAGGTATAAAGTAGTGTTATTACAATTTTTAAACTAATGCTGGCATGATCAACCACATAATTTTAGGGGAATATTTCAGACTTTGCAATTTGTGTAGACAGTTGAGATGAGAGGAACAGTGTGGTAAGATGAGAGTTATTACAATTTTTACAATAATGGGGGCAGTAAAAAGTGAACCACCCCCGCAAAAAAATACTGGTAGCGATCAATCAAATATTTTAGGCAGTATTTATTGCTTTGTGATTTCTGTGGAGAGTTAAGATGAGATGAATGGAGTGGTGAGATAAGTGTCATTTCTATTTTTACAGTTATGCTGGAGAGTTGAGATGAGAAGAATGGAGTGGTGAGATGTGTCATTTCTATTTTTACAGTTATGCTGGAGAGTTGAGATGAGAAGAATGGAGTGGTGAGATGTGTGTCATTTCTATTTTTACAGTTATGCTGGAGAGTTGAGATGAGAAGAATGGAGTGGTGAGATAAGTGTCATTTCTATTTTACAGTTATGCTGGAGAGTTGAGATGAGAAGAATGCAGTGGTGAGATGTGTCATTTCTATTTTTACAGTTATGCTGGAGAGTTGAGATGAGAAGAATGCAGTGGTGAGATGTGTGTCATTTCTATTTTTACAGTTATGCTGGAGAGTTGAGATGAGAAGAATGGAGTGGTGAGATAAGTGTCATTTCTATTTTACAGTTATGCTGGAGAGTTGAGATGAGAAGAATGCAGTGGTGAGATAAGTGTCATTTCTATTTTTACAGTTATGCTGGAGAGTTGAGATGAGAAGAATGGAGTGGTGAGATGTGTGTCATTTCTATTTTTACAGTTATGCTGGAGAGTTGAGATGAGAAGAATGCAGTGGTGAGATGTGTGTCATTTCTATTTTTACAGTTATGCTGCAGAGTTGAGATGAGAAGAATGGAGTGGTGAGATAAGTGTCATTTCTATTTTTACAGTTATGCTGGAGAGTTGAGATGAGAAGAAAGGAGTGGTGAGATAAGTGTCATTTCTATTTTTACAGTTATGCTGGAGAGTTGAGATGAGAAGAATGCAGTGGTGAGATGTGTGTCATTCTATTTTACAGTTATGCTGGAGAGTTGAGATGAGAAGAATGGAGTGGTGAGATGTGTGTCATTTCTATTTTTACAGTTATGCTGGAGAGTTGAGATGAGAAGAATGGAGTGGTGAGATAAGTGTCATTTCTATTTTTACAGTTATGCTGGAGAGTTGAGATGAGAAGAATGCAGTGGTGAGATAAGTGTCATTTCTATTTTTACAGTTATGCTGGAGAGTTGAGATGAGAAGAATGGAGTGGTGAGATAAGTGTCATTTCTATTTTTACAGTTATGCTGGAGAGTTGAGATGAGAAGAATGCAGTGGTGAGATAAGTGTCATTTCTATTTTTACAGTTATGCTGGAGAGTTGAGATGAGAAGAATGGAGTGGTGAGATGTGTCATTTCTATTTTACCATTATGCTGTAGAGTTGAGATGATGAATGGAGTGGTGAGATTTGTGTCATTTCTCTTTTTACAGTTATGCAGGAGAGTTGAGATGAGAAGAATGCAGTGGTGAGATAAGTGTCATTTCCATTTTTACAGTTATGCTGGAGGGTTGAGATGAGAAGAATGGAGTGGTGTGATAAGTGTCATTTCTATTTTTACAGTTATGCTGGAGAGTTGAGATAAGAAGAATGGAGTGGTGAGATGTGTGTCATTTCTATTTTTACAGTTATGCTGGAGAGTTGAGATGAGAAGAATGCAGTGGTGAGATAAGTGTCATTTCTATTTTTACAGTTATGCTGGAGAGTTGAGATGAGAAGAATGCAGTGGTGAGATGTGTGTCATTTCTATTTTACAGTTATGCTGCAGAGTTGAGATGAGAAGAATGGAGTGGTGAGATAAGTGTCATTTCTATTTTTACAGTTATGCTGGAGAGTTGAGATGAGAAGAATGCAGTGGTGAGATAAGTGTCATTTCTATTTTACAGTTATGCTGGAGAGTTGAGATGAGAAGAATGCAGTGGTGAGATGTGTGTCATTTCTATTTTTACAGTTATGCTGGAGAGTTGAGATGAGAAGAATGGAGTGGTGAGATAAGTGTCATTTCTATTTTTACAGTTATGCTGGAGAGTTGAGATGAGAAGAATGGAGTGGTGAGATGTGTGTCATTTCTATTTTTACAGTTATGCTGGAGAGTTGAGATGAGAAGAATGGAGTGGTGAGATAAGTGTCATTTCTATTTTTACAGTTATGCTGGAGAGTTGAGATGAGAAGAATGGAGTGGTGAGATAAGTGTCATTTCTATTTTTACAGTTATGCTGGAGAGTTGAGATGAGAAGAATGCAGTGGTGAGATAAGTGTCATTTCTATTTTTACAGTTATGCTGGAGAGTTGAGATGAGAAGAATGCAGTGGTGAGATGTGTCATTTCTTTTTTTACAGTTATGCTGGAGAGTTGAGATGAGAAGAATGGAGTGGTGAGATAAGTGTCATTTCTATTTTTACAGTTATGCTGGAGAGTTGAGATGAGAAGAATGGAGTGGTGAGATGTGTGTCATTTCTATTTTTACAGTTATGCTGGAGAGTTGAGATGAGAAGAATGGAGTGGTGAGATGTGTGTCATTTCTATTTTTACAGTTATGCTGGAGAGTTGAGATGAGAAGAATGCAGTGGTGAGATGTGTGTCATTTCTATTTTTACAGTTATGCTGGAGAGTTGAGATGAGAAGAATGGAGTGGTGAGATAAGTGTCAATTCTATTTTTACAGTTATGCTGGAGAGTTGAGATGAGAAGAAAGGAGTGGTGAGATAAGTGTCATTTCTAATTTTGCAGTTATGCTGGAGAGTTGAGATGGGAAGAATGGAGTGGTGAGATAAGTGTCATTTCTATTTTACCGTTATGCTGTAGAGTTGAGATGATGAATGGAGTGGTGAGATAAGTGTCATTTTTATTTTTACAGTTATGCTTGAGAGTTGAGATGGGAAGAATGGAGTGGTGAGAGAAGTGTCATCTCTATTTTACCGTTATGCTGTAGAGTTGAGGTGAGAAGAATGGAGTGTTGAGATGTGTGTCATTTTTATTTTTACAGTTATGCTGGAGAGTTGAGATGAGAAGAATGGAGTGGTGAGATAAGTGTCATTTCTATTTTTACAGTTATGCTGGAGAGTTGAGATGAGAAGAATGCAGTAATGATATAAGTGTCAATTTTATTTTACAGATGCTGAAGAGTTGAGATGAGAAGAATGCAGTGGTGAGATAAGTGTCATTTCTATTTTTACAGTTATGCTGGAGAGTTGAGATGAGAAGAATGCAGTGGTGAGATGTGTGTCATTTCTATTTTTACAGTTATGCTGGAGAGTTGAGATGAGAAGAATGGAGTGGTGAGATAAGTGTCATTTCTATTTTTACAGTTATGCTGGAGAGTTGAGATGAGAAGAATGGAGTGGTGAGATGTGTGTCATTTCTATTTTTACAGTTATGCTGGAGAGTTGAGATGAGAAGAATGGAGTGGTGAGATGTGTGTCATTTCTATTTTTACAGTTATGCTGGAGAGTTGAGATGAGAAGAATGGAGTGGTGAGATAAGTGTCATTTCTATTTTTACAGTTATGCTGGAGAGTTGAGATGAGAAGAATGCAGTGGTGAGATAAGTGTCATTTCTATTTTTACAGTTATGCTGGAGAGTTGAGATGAGAAGAATGCAGTGGTGAGATAAGTGTCATTTCTATTTTTACAGTTATGCTGGAGAGTTGAGATGAGAAGAATGGAGTGGTGAGATAAGTGTCATTTCTATTTTTACAGTTATGCTGGAGAGTTGAGATGAGAAGAATGGAGTGGTGAGATGTGTGTCATTTCTATTTTTACAGTTATGCTGGAGAGTTGAGATGAGAAGAATGGAGTGGTGAGATGTGTGTCATTTCTATTTTTACAGTTATGCTGGAGAGTTGAGATGAGAAGAATGCAGTGGTGAGATAAGTGTCATTTCTATTTTTACAGTTATGCTGGAGAGTTGAGATGAGAAGAATGCAGTGGTGAGATAAGTGTCATTTCCATTTTTACAGTTATGCTGGAGGGTTGAGATGAGAAGAATGGAGTGGTGTGATAAGTGTCATTTCTATTTTTACAGTTATGCTGGAGAGTTGAGATGAGAAGAATGCAGTGATGAGATAAGTGTCAATTTTATTTTTACAGTTATGCTGAAGAGTTGAGATGAGAAGAAAGGAGTGGTGAGATAAGTGTAATTTCTATTTTTACAGTTATGCTGGAGAGTTGAGATGAGAAGAATGGAGTGGTGAGATAAGTGTAATTTTTATTTTACAGTTATGCTGGATAGTTGAGATGAGAAGAATGCAGTGGTGAGATAAGTGTCATTTCTATTTTTACAGTTATGCTGTAGAGTTGAGATGAGAAGAATGGAGTGGTGAGATAAGTGTCATTTCTATTTTTACAGTTATGCTGGAGAGTTGAGATGAGAAGAATGCAGTGGTGAGATGTGTGTCATTCTATTTTTACAGTTATGCTGGATAGTTGAGATGAGAAGAATGCAGTGGTGAGATAAGTGTCATTTCTATTTTTACAGTTATGCTGGAGAGTTGAGATGAGAAGAATGGAGTGGTGAGATAAGTGTCATTTCTATTTTTACAGTTATGCTGGAGAGTTGAGATGAGAAGAATGGAGTGGTGAGATAAGTGTCATTTCTATTTTACAGTTATGCTGGAGAGTTGAGATGAGAAGAATGGAGTGGTGAGATGTGTGTCATTTCTATTTTTACAGTTATGCTGGAGAGTTGAGATGAGAAGAATGGAGTGGTGAGATAAGTGTCATTTTAATTTTTACAGTTATGCTGGAGAGTTGAGATGAGAAGAATGCAGTGGTGAGATAAGTGTCATTTCTATTTTTACAGTTATGCTGGAGAGTTGAGATGAGAAGAATGGAGTGGTGAGATGTGTGTCATTTCTATTTTTACAGTTATGCTGGAGAGTTGAGATGAGAAGAATGGAGTGGTGAGATGTGTGTCATTTCTATTTTTACAGTTATGCTGGAGAGTTGAGATGAGAAGAATGCAGTGGTGAGATGTGTGTCATTTCTATTTTTACAGTTATGCTGGAGAGTTGAGATGAGAAGAATGGAGTGGTGAGATAAGTGTCATTTCTATTTTTACAGTTATGCTGGAGAGTTGAGATGAGAAGAATGGAGTGGTGAGATAAGTGTCATTTCTATTTTTACAGTTATGCTGTAGAGTTGAGATGAGAAGAATGCAGTGGTGAGATAAGTTTCATTTCTATTTTACAGTTATGCTGGAGAGTTGAGATGAGAAGAATGCAGTGGTGAGATGTGTGTCATTTCTATTTTTACAGTTATGCTGGAGAGTTGAGATGAGAAGAATGGAGTGGTGAGATAAGTGTCATTTTAATTTTTACAGTTATGCTGGAGAGTTGAGATGAGATGAATGCAGTGGTGAGATAAGTGTGAGTTCTATTTTTACAGTTATGCTGGAGAGTTGTGATGAGATGAATGGAGTGGTGAGATAAGTGTCATTTCTATTTTTACAGTTATGCTGGAGAGTTGAGATGAGAAGAATGGAGTGGTGAGATGTGTGTCATTTCTATTTTTACAGTTATGCTGGAGAGTTGAGATGAGAAGAATGGAGTGGTGAGATAAGTGTCATTTCTATTTTTACAGTTATGCTGGAGAGTTGAGATGAGAAGAATGGAGTGGTGAGATGTGTGTCATTTCTATTTTTACAGTTATGCTGGAGAGTTGAGATGAGAAGAATGGAGTGGTGAGATAAGTGTCATTTCTATTTTTACAGTTATGCTGGAGAGTTGAGATGAGAAGAATGGAGTGGTGAGATAAGTGTCATTTCTATTTTTACAGTTATGCTGGAGAGTTGAGATGAGAAGAATGGAGTGGTGAGATAAGTGTCATTTCTATTTTTACAGTTATGCTGGAGAGTTGAGATGAGAAGAATGGAGTGGTGAGATGTGTGTCATTTCTATTTTTACAGTTATGCTGGAGAGTTGAGATGAGAAGAATGCAGTGGTGAGATGTGTGTCATTTCTATTTTTACAGTTATGCTGGAGAGTTGAGATGAGAAGAATGGAGTGGTGAGATAAGTGTCATTTCTATTTTTACAGTTATGCTGGAGAGTTGAGATGAGAAGAATGCAGTGGTGAGATAAGTGTCATTTCTATTTTTACAGTTATGCTGGAGAGTTGAGATGAGAAGAATGGAGTGGTGAGATAAGTGTCATTTCTAATTTTGCAGTTATGCTGGAGAGTTGAGATGGGAAGAATGGAGTGGTGAGATAAGTGTCATTTCTATTTTACCGTTATGCTGTAGAGTTGAGATGGGAAGAATGGAGTGGTGAGATAAGTGTCATCTCTATTTTACCGTTATGCTGTAGAGTTGAGGTGAGAAGAATGGAGTGTTGAGATGTGTGTCATTTTTATTTTTACAGTTATGCTGGAGAGGTGAGATGAGAAGAATGGAGTGGTGAGATGTGTGTCATTTCTATTTTTACAGTTATGCTGGAGAGTTGAGATGAGAAGAATGGAGTGGTGAGATAAGTGTCATTTCTATTTTTACAGTTATGCTGGAGAGTTGAGATGAGAAGAATGGAGTGGTGAGATAAGTGTCATTTCTATTTTTACAGTTATGCTGGAGAGTTGAGATGAGAAGAATGGAGTGGTGAGATGTGTGTCATTTCTATTTTTACAGTTATGCTGGAGAGTTGAGATGAGAAGAATGGAGTGGTGAGATAAGTGTCATTTCTATTTTTACAGTTATGCTGGAGAGTTGAGATGAGAAGAATGGAGTGGTGAGATAAGTTTCATTTCTATTTTACAGTTATGCTGTAGAGTTGAGATGAGAAAAATGGAGTGGTGAGATAAGTGTCATTTCTATTTTACAGTTATGCTGGAGAGTTGAGATGAGAAGAATGCAGTGGTGAGATGTGTGTCATTTCTATTTTTACAGTTATGCTGGAGAGTTGAGATGAGAAGAATGCAGTGGTGAGATAAGTGTCATTTCTATTTTTACAGTTATGCTGGAGAGTTGAGATGAGAAGAATGCAGTGGTGAGATAAGTGTCATTTCTATTTTTACAGTTATGCTGGAGAGTTGAGATGAGAAGAATGGAGTGGTGAGATGTGTGTCATTTCTATTTTTACAGTTATGCTGGAGAGTTGAGATGAGAAGAATGGAGTGGTGAGATGTGTGTCATTTCTATTTTTACAGTTATGCTGGAGAGTTGAGATGAGAAGAATGGAGTGGTGAGATAAGTGTCATTTCTATTTTTACAGTTATGCTGGAGAGTTGAGATGAGAAGAATGGAGTGGTGAGATAAGTGTCATTTCTATTTTTACAGTTATGCTGGAGAGTTGAGATGAGAAGAATGCAGTGGTGAGATGTGTCATTTCTATTTTTACAGTTATGCTGGAGAGTTGAGATGAGAAGAATGGAGTGGTGAGATAAGTGTTATTTCTATTTTTACAGTTTTGATTGAGAGTTGAGATGAGAAGAATGGAGTGCTGAGATATGTGACATTTTTATGTTTACAGTTATGCTGGAGAGTTGAGATCAGAAGAATGGAATGATAAAATGTGTGTCATTTCTATTTTTACAGTTATGCTGGAGAGTTGAGATGAGAAGAATGCAGTGGTGAGATGTGTGTCATTTCTATTTTTACAGTTATGCTGGAGAGTTGAGATGAGAAGAATGGAGTGGTGAGATAAGTGTCAATTCTATTTTTACAGTTATGCTGGAGAGTTGAGATGAGAAGAATGGAGTGGTGAGATAAGTGTCATTTCTATTTTACCGTTATGCTGGAGAGTTGAGATGAGAAGAATGGAGTGGTGAGATAAGTGTCATTTCTATTTTTACAGTTATGCTGGAGAGTTGAGATGAGAAGAATGCAGTGGTGAGATAAGTGTCATTTCTATTTTTACAGTTATGCTGGAGAGTTGAGATGAGAAGAATGGAGTGGTGAGATAAGTGTCATTTCTATTTTTACAGTTATGCTGGAGAGTTGAGATGAGAAGAATGCAGTGGTGAGATGTGTGTCATTTCTATTTTTACAGTTATGCTGGAGAGTTGAGATGAGAAGAATGGAGTGGTGAGATAAGTGTCATTTCTATTTTTACAGTTATGCTGGAGAGTTGAGATGAGAAGAATGCAGTGGTGAGATGTGTGTCATTTCTATTTTTACAGTTATGCTGGAGAGTTGAGATGAGAAGAATGGAGTGGTGAGATAAGTGTCAATTCTATTTTTACAGTTATGCTGGAGAGTTGAGATGAGAAGAAAGGAGTGGTGAGATAAGTGTCATTTCTAATTTTGCAGTTATGCTGGAGAGTTGAGATGGGAAGAATGGAGTGGTGAGATAAGTGTCATTTCTATTTTACCGTTATGCTGTAGAGTTGAGATGATGAATGGAGTGGTGAGATAAGTGTTATTTCTAGTTTTACAGTTAAGCTGGAGAGTTGAGATGAGAAGAATGGAGTGTTGAGATGTGTGTCATTTTTATTTTTACAGTTATGCTGGAGAGTTGAGATGAGAAGAATGGAGTGGTGAGATAAGTGTCATTTCTATTTTTACAGTTATGCTGGAGAGTTGAGATGAGAAGAATGCAGTGGTGAGATAAGTGTCATTTTTATTTTTACAGTTATGCTGGAGAGTTGAGATGAGAAGAATGGAGTGCTGAGATATGTGACATTTTTATGTTTACAGTTATGCTGGAGAGTTGAGATGAGAAGAATGGAGTGGTGAGATAAGTGTCATTTCTATTTTTACAGTTATGCTGGAGAGTTGAGATGAGAAGAATGCAGTGGTGAGATGTGTGTCATTTCTATTTTTACAGTTATGCTGGAGAGTTGAGATGAGAAGAATGGAGTGGTGAGATAAGTGTCATTTCTATTTTTACAGTTATGCTGGAGAGTTGAGATGAGAAGAATGGAGTGGTGAGATAAGTGTCATTTCTATTTTTACAGTTATGCTGGAGAGTTGAGATGAGAAGAATGCAGTGGTGAGATAAGTGTCATTTCTATTTTTACAGTTATGCTGGAGAGTTGAGATGAGAAGAATGGAGTGGTGAGATGTGTGTCATTTCTATTTTTACAGTTATGCTGGAGAGTTGAGATGAGAAGAATGGAGTGGTGAGATAAGTGTCATTTCTATTTTTACAGTTATGCTGGAGAGTTGAGATGAGAAGAATGCAGTGGTGAGATAAGTGTCATTTCTATTTTTACAGTTATGCTGGAGAGTTGAGATGAGAAGAATGGAGTGGTGAGATAAGTGTCATTTCTATTTTACCGTTATGCTGTAGAGTTGAGATGAGAAGAATGCAGTGGTGAGATAAGTTTCATCTCTATTTTACAGTTATGCTGGAGAGTTGAGATGAGAAGAATGGAGTGGTGAGATGTGTGTCATTTCTATTTTTACAGTTATGCTGGAGAGTTGAGATGAGAAGAATGGAGTGGTGAGATAAGTGTCATTTCTATTTTTACAGTTATGCTGGAGAGTTGAGATGAGAAGAATGCAGTGGTGAGATAAGTGTCATTTCTATTTTTACAGTTATGCTGGAGAGTTGAGATGAGAAGAATGGAGTGGTGAGATAAGTGTCATTTCTATTTTTACAGTTATGCTGGAGAGTTGAGATGAGAAGAATGGAGTGGTGAGATAAGTGTCATTTCTATTTTACCGTTATGCTGTAGAGTTGAGATGAGAAGAATGGAGTGGTGAGATAAGTGTCATTTCTATTTTTACAGTTATGCTGGAGAGTTGAGATGAGAAGAATGGAGTGGTGAGATGTGTGTCATTTCTATTTTTACAGTTATGCTGGAGAGTTGAGATGAGAAGAATGCAGTGGTGAGATAAGTGTCATTTCTATTTTTACAGTTATGCTGGAGAGTTGAGATGAGAAGAATGGAGTGGTGAGATGTGTGTCATTTCTATTTTTACAGTTATGCTGGAGAGTTGAGATGAGAAGAATGGAGTGGTGAGATGTGTGTCATTTCTATTTTTACAGTTATGCTGGAGAGTTGAGATGAGAAGAATGGAGTGGTGAGATAAGTGTCATTTCTATTTTTACAGTTATGCTGGAGAGTTGAGATGAGAAGAATGCAGTGGTGAGATAAGTGTCATTTCTATTTTTACAGTTATGCTGGAGAGTTGAGATGAGAAGAATGGAGTGGTGAGATAAGTGTCATTTCTATTTTTACAGTTATGCTGGAGAGTTGAGATGAGAAGAATGCAGTGGTGAGATAAGTGTCATTTCTATTTTTACAGTTATGCTGGAGAGTTGAGATGAGAAGAATGCAGTGGTGAGATAAGTGTGAGTTCTATTTTACAGTTATGCTGAAGAGTTGAGATGAGAAGAATGGAGTGGTGAGATAAGTGTCAATTCTATTTTTACAGTTATGCTGGAGAGTTGAGATGAGAAGAAAGGAGTGGTGAGATAAGTGTCATTTCTATTTTACAGTTATGCTGGAGAGTTGAGATGAGAAGAATGGAGTGGTGAGATAAGTGTCATTTCTATTTTTACAGTTATGCTGGAGAGTTGAGATGAGAAGAATGGAGTGGTGAGATGTGTGTCATTTCTATTTTACAGTTATGCTGGAGAGTTGAGATGAGAAGAATGGAGTGGTGAGATAAGTGTCATTTCTATTTTTACAGTTATGCTGGAGAGTTGAGATGAGAAGAATGGAGTGGTGAGATAAGTGTCAATTCTATTTTTACAGTTATGCTGGAGAGTTGAGATGAGAAGAAAGGAGTGGTGAGATAAGTGTCTTTTCTATTTTACAGTTATGCTGGAGAGTTGAGATGAGAAGAATGGAGTGGAGAGATGTGTGTCATTTCTATTTTTACAGTTATGCTGGAGAGTTGAGATGAGAAAAATGGAGTGGTGAGATAAGTGTCATTTCTATTTTTACAGTTATGCTGGAGAGTTGAGATGAGAAGAATGGAGTGGTGAGATAAGTGTCATTTCTATTTTACCGTTATGCTGTAGAGTTGAGATGAGAAGAATGGAGTGGTGAGATAAGTTTCATTTCTATTTTTACAGTTATGCTGGAGAGTTGAGATGAGAAGAATGGAGTGGTGAGATAAGTGTCATTTCTATTTTTACAGTTATGCTGGAGAGTTGAGATGAGAAGAATGGAGTGGTGAGATAAGTGTCATTTCTATTTTTACAGTTATGCTGGAGAGTTGAGATGAGAAGAATGGAGTGGTGAGATAAGTGTCATTTTAATTTTTACAGTTATGCTGGAGAGTTGAGATGAGAAGAATGCAGTGGTGAGATAAGTGTGAGTTCTATTTTACAGTTATGCTGGAGAGTTGAGATGAGAAGAATGCAGTGGTGAGATAAGTGTCATTTCTATTTTTACAGTTATGCTGGAGAGTTGAGATGAGAAGAATGGAGTGGTGAGATAAGTGTCATTTCTATTTTTACAGTTATGCTGGAGAGTTGAGATGAGAAGAATGCAGTGGTGAGATAAGTGTCATTTCTATTTTTACAGTTATGCTGGAGAGTTGAGATGAGAAGAATGGAGTGGTGAGATAAGTGTCATTTCTATTTTTACAGTTATGCTGGAGAGTTGAGATGAGAAGAATGGAGTGGTGAGATAAGTGTCATTTCTATTTTTACAGTTATGCTGGAGAGTTGAGATGAGAAGAATGGAGTGGTGAGATAAGTGTCATTTCTATTTTTACAGTTATGCTGGAGAGTTGAGATGAGAAGAATGCAGTGGTGAGATAAGTGTCATTTCTATTTTTACAGTTATGCTGGAGAGTTGAGATGAGAAGAATGCAGTGGTGAGATGTGTGTCATTTCTATTTTTACAGTTATGCTGGAGAGTTGAGATGAGAAGAATGGAGTGGTGAGATAAGTGTCATTTTAAATTTTACAGTTATGCTGGAGAGTTGAGATGAGAAGAATGCAGTGGTGAGATAAGTGTCATTTCTATTTTTACAGTTATGCTGGAGAGTTGAGATGAGAAGAATGCAGTGGTGAGATGTGTGTCATTTCTATTTTTACAGTTATGCTGGAGAGTTGAGATGAGAAGAATGGAGTGGTGAGATAAGTGTCATTTCTATTTTACAGTTATGCTGGAGAGTTGAGATGAGAAGAATGGAGTGGTGAGATAAGTGTCATTTCTATTTTTACAGTTATGCTGGAGAGTTGAGATGAGAAGAATGCAGTGGTGAGATAAGTGTCATTTCTATTTTTACAGTTATGCTGGAGAGTTGAGATGAGAAGAATGGAGTGGTGAGATGTGTCATTTCTATTTTACCCTTATGCTGGAGAGTTGAGATGAGAAGAATGGAGTGGTGAGATAAGTGTCATTTCTATTTTTACAGTTATGCTGGAGAGTTGAGATGAGAAGAATGGAGTGGTGAGATAAGTGTCATTTCTATTTTTACAGTTATGCTGGAGAGTTGAGATGAGAAGAATGGAGTGGTGAGATAAGTGTCATTTCTATTTTTACAGTTATGCTGGAGAGTTGAGATGAGAAGAATGCAGTGGTGAGATAAGTGTCATTTCTATTTTTACAGTTATGCTGGAGAGTTGAGATGAGAAGAATGGAGTGGTGAGATAAGTGTCATTTCTATTTTTACAGTTATGCTGGAGAGTTGAGATGAGAAGAATGCAGTGGTGAGATGTGTGTCATTTCTATTTTACAGTTATGCTGCAGAGTTGAGATGAGAAGAATGGAGTGGTGAGATAAGTGTCATTTCTATTTTTACAGTTATGCTGGAGAGTTGAGATGAGAAGAATGGAGTGGTGAGATAAGTGTCATTTCTATTTTTACAGTTATGCTGGAGAGTTGAGATGAGAAGAATGGAGTGGTGAGATAAGTGTCATTTCTATTTTTACAGTTATGCTGGAGAGTTGAGATGAGAAGAATGCAGTGGTGAGATGTGTGTCATTTCTATTTTTACAGTTATGCTGGAGAGTTGAGATGAGAAGAATGGAGTGGTGAGATAAGTGTCATTTCTATTTTTACAGTTATGCTGGAGAGTTGAGATGAGAAGAATGGAGTGGTGTGATGTGTCATTTCTATTTTACAGTTATGCTGGAGAGTTGAGATGAGAAGAATGGAGTGGTGAGATAAGTGTCATTTCTATTTTTACAGTTATGCTGGAGAGTTGAGATGAGAAGAATGGAGTGGTGAGATAAGTGTCATTTCTATTTTTACAGTTATGCTGGAGAGTTGAGATGAGAAGAATGGAGTGGTGAGATAAGTGTCATTTCTATTTTTACAGTTATGCTGGAGAGTTGAGATGAGAAGAATGCAGTGGTGAGATGTGTCATTTCTATTTTTACAGTTATGCTGGAGAGTTGAGATGAGAAGAATGGAGTGGTGAGATGTGTGTCATTTCTATTTTTACAGTTATGCTGGAGAGTTGAGATGAGAAGAATGGAGTGGTGAGATAAGTGTCATTTCTATTTTACAGTTATGCTGGAGAGTTGAGATGAATGCAGTGGTGAGATAAGTGTGAGTTCTATTTTTACAGTTATGCTGGAGAGTTGTGATGAGATGAATAGAGTGGTGAGATAAGTGTCATTTCTATTTTTACAGTTATGCTGGAGAGTTGAGATGAGAAGAATGCAGTGGTGAGATGTGTGTCATTTCTATTTTTACAGTTATGCTGGAGAGTTGAGATGAGAAGAATGGAGTGGTGAGATAAGTGTCATTTCTATTTTTACAGTTATGCTGGAGAGTTGAGATGAGAAGAATGGAGTGGTGAGATAAGTGTCATTTCTATTTTTACAGTTATGCTGGAGAGTTGAGATGAGAAGAATGGAGTGGTGAGATAAGTGTCATTTCTATTTTTACAGTTATGCTGGAGAGTTGAGATGAGAAGAATGGAGTGGTGAGATAAGTGTCATTTCTATTTTTACAGTTATGCTGGAGAGTTGAGATGGGAAGAAAGGAGTGGAGAGATAAGTGTCATTTCTAAATTTGCAGTTATGCTTGAGAGTTGAGATGGGAAGAATGGAGTGGTGAGAGAAGTGTCATCTCTATTTTACCGTTATGCTGTAGAGTTGAGATGAGAAGAAAGGAGTGGTGAGATAAGTGTAATTTCTATTTTTACAGTTATGCTGGATAGTTGAGATGAGAAGAATGCAGTGGTGAGATAAGTGTAATTTCTATTTTTACAGTTATGCTGTAGAGTTGAGATAAGAAGAATGGTGTGGTGAGATAAGTGTAATTTTTATTTTTACAGTTATGCTAGAGAGTTGAGATGAGAAGAATGCAGTGGTGAGATAAGTGTCATTTCTATTTTTACAGTTATGCTGGAGAGTTGAGATGAGAAGAATGCAGTGGTGAGATGTGTCATTTCTATTTTTACAGTTTTGCTGGAGAGTTGAG